>NC_091128.1:174516243-174673967 GCF_040183065.1 Periplaneta americana
GTTGGCTGGTTGGTTGGCTGGCTGGTTGGTTGGTTGGTTGGTTGGTTGGTTGGTTGGTTGGTTGGCTGGTTGGTTGGTTGGTTGGTTGGTTGGTTGGCTGGTTGGCTGGTTGGTTGGTTGGTTGGTTGGGCTTTTGTTTTTTTTTTTTTTTTGCTGTTTTGGTTTTATTTAGGTTTTTGTTTTATTTGTTGTTTTTTTTGTATTTCTTGTATTTTTGTTTTGTATTCTGTTTTGGTATTTGTTTTGTTTGTTTTTTTTTGGGGGGGGTTTGTTTTCTTTTTCGGTTTTTTGGTGTTTTGGTTTTGGTGAAAGCTGGAGGCCTTACACGGAGGCACACATTTGTCCACCCCTAACGGCAGCTCTGATTACGATGTAGGCTTCCAGTTTAAGTATAAATGACCAAATGGGTGAAGTACGAAGACATTAATGGCATGTCCATACACAGAGTGGTCCAATTATGCTCCGCCTGAAATATCTTATTTATTTTTGAGCTGCTGTTCCACGATAGCATTTGCATGGCGTGAAGGAGTGCCTGTAAGCAGTATGACAAAGTTTCTATGCTATTAAGCACTTGTTGAGATATCAAGGTCACCTTTAGTACGTATTTTAAATAACATCGCATTTCCATCGCTGGCATTACAGAGAAAGTTGTAGCGACTACTGTGAGACATTGAAGAGAGCTTCGTAAGCCTTTAAAAATCATGAATGGTTACAAAATATTGAGTCCTAGAGTACAACTTATTTATAAGTTTAGTTGGATACCCTATTACGAGGCGTGTTCTTAAAGTAAGTTCCATTTTCAATTATAGCTGTCGCATCGCTGCAATCGTTATTTTGCGCATGCGTGTTTTCTTCTTCAGTCCTCAGGCAAGCTGTGCATGCAGTTTCAGAGCTTCAGTCCGTGTGTGTGGTTAGTTGTGATCAGTTGAAATGTTTAAAGTGATCGAGCACCCCGCCGACTGTGAGATGAGGTCTGTTATCCGTTTTTTGAATGTGAGAAACACCAAACCAGCTGACATTCATCATCAATTTTGTGAGGTGTATGGTGATGATGCCATTAGTGATGGAATGGTCAGGAGATGGGTTAGAAAGTTCAACGAGGGCCGCGTCTCTGTGCATGACGAGCAGCGTACCGGTCGGCCATCTTTGATCAATGACGATTTGTGTGTGCTGTCGATAAAAAAATTCATGAGGACAGGAGATTCACGATTTCTTCGCTTTCCTTGAATTTTCCACAAATGCTGCGGAGTGGTTCGCAGGCGGGTGAATTCTAAAATGAGGGGATAGAAAGACTTGTGCCACGACTCGATAAATGCGTCAATAATGGTGGAGATTATGGTGAGAAGTAATTGAAGTGTGGGGAATACAATGCTACAAAAATGATTTGTAAATATTTTCCCGTTTACTTTCTACACCCGTTTGGAACTTACTTTAAGAACACGCCTCGTACATAGCGAATAAAAAAAGTAGTCAGCTACTATTGAAGAAAATGAAGAAAATAAATATTGCGAGGGAAGACAATGCATGCATGTTAAAAGAGCGACATGTTAACCTGAGAAGGAAGACAGCAATACTAGACGACAGGGAGCGTACTCGTGGAGTACAAGTGACGTAAATTTAATAATATTGCAAAACACTCATGACGATTTATGTAATAATAATAATAATATTTATTAATACTATACACTTGAGCTACATTAGGCGTTGCAGCCCGAAAGAGCAGAAGCTCGTGCTCGGGCGCAGTTCAGATCAGTTATACGAAATATATCACAAAATTAAGAGAGTTCATTGAGCATAATAACATTAATAAATGGTAAAATAATACAGCATGTAATAATAGGGTCTATATACAAATAGAAAATACAAAAGTACATAAATATTAGAGTATCAATTTTTAACTCAATTAGCTTAAACAATTAAATAATTAATCTGATTTGTTTCTTAAATCTATGTGTGTTAAGTGTACTTAGCTCAGGGTAAGCTCTAATTAATGTATTATATATTTTGGGTCCAAAATTTCTGCTGTGTTTTAATCCAGCAGTTGTGTGGCATTTGGGAGTATTTAGAAAGAAACTGTAGTTTTGTCTCGTATGGTATTCATGAGGATCAAATTTAAATTTATTGTGGTTTTTATGGAAGTAAATCAGCAATTTTTGTTTATAAATTTGTTCTAGATTTGATACGCCAAATTCCTGACAAATTAATTTTGTTGGGTAATCAAAAGGTTTATATAGACAAATTTTGATAATTCTTTTTTGGAGCAGATTTAAAGGACGGAGAGTCGATTTTGCCATTCCTCCCCAACCTAAAATACCATACTGAATTATTGATTGAAACAGAGCTAAGTGCACAGTACGCAGAACATAAACAGGTAAATAAGAGCGTAGAATGGAAAATTTGTGGATTGTTTTACGCAATCTGTTACACAGGAAGGAGACATGCTTGTCCCATTTTAAATGTTGGTCAATAATAATGCCTAAATATTTAACTTGTGAGGATATACTCAAAGCGTTACATGAGCAAGTAGGTAGGTTACAATCATGTATAGTTATATTTATATTATTATTTATTTCTAGTTGCTCAAGGCCATGTGATGTTAATGAAAATGGTATTAATTTTGTTTTAGAAACGTTCAAAGAAAGTAAGTGAGCATCCAGCCATTCTTTAATAATATTAATACCACTGTTAGAATTTTGATAAGTTTCATTCCAACTCGAACCGCTAAATATAACCACAGTATCATCAGCATAAGAATACAGAGTACCAGAATATTTCTCAATGTCAATTTTAAGTAAATCGTTGATATATATTATTATATATATGTATTATATTTGTCATATTTATCAAACATGATCAAGACAAATAATTGATGAATTTTAAATGTTTAACCCTCCAGGAGTCGCCAGCTCAAATGCAACGTTAGTGGTCACGTGGATCATAACGTTTGAGGTTAATTATTAATGATTACGCATTAACAGATCCTAATTATATTCACTTCTTCAAAATTCACAAAATGATTGTTTGTCCAATTACATAATATATAATAAATGTAGTAGAAACATAAATTTAGAGACGGAGAACAACTGTGTGGAACACAGTCTTGATCCAACAACGCACCAACTTAATTACGCGCCAAGGAAATACTTGTTTAACACTTGTCAGTTACACCGACTATCTGAGAGGATAGAGAAATACACGAACGAAAGGTAGCCTACCCTGATGACAGATAAGTTACAATAAGTGCTGCCATGTCGGATCACCAATTATAAATAAACTACTGTATCACTATTGTGATTCACGCGACCACTGAAGGGTTAATTATTGTCAAAGAGCTTATTTTTATTTCATTAAAAGAATAATGTTGATGATATCTTAACGTCCTTCTCCACCCACTACAGTGGTGGATCCCATTGAGTGTACAGCAGTTATTGTACTCCCGTCTAACTGTATTAAAAACAGAAATAGGATTCCTGAGAAGGGACACCAGCTAACAGTATTACCACAGTCTAGTATATACAGTCACGAAGCTCAATATGTAGTAAATATGCATCCATAGATAGTTGCTAACCACTAGTATCGCTACTATCGCCTCATTATAGATAATGCGAAATAGTACTTGCACAGTCTATTGTTCTTAGTACCCTCATAAACTCAAGCTTCGTGACTGTATATACTATAGTTCCGTCGCTCTAATTTCCGGCAGCCAATCACGTTGCAGGTCCCGCGCCGTGGCGTTGCGGTCTAAGGCATCCCGCCTAGGACTCGCGTTACGGAATGCGCGCTGGTTCGATTCCTCATGGGGGAAGAAATTTTCTCATGAAATTTCGGGCAGTGTATGGGACCGGTGCCCACCCAGCATCGTGATGCACTTGGGGAGCTACGATAGGTAGCGAAATCCGTTTGCGAATACCAGCTATAACGGATGGGAGGGATCATCGTGCTAACCACACGATACCTCCATTCTGGTTGGATGATCGTCACCTCTGCTTCGGCATGTGGGCGTGAGGCCAGCAGCCGGCTGGTCGGTCTAGGCCCTTCACGAGCTATAGCGCCACGGATTATTATTATTATTATTATTATTATTATTATTATTATTATTATTATTATTATCACGTTGCGGGTCGGCTACATTTAAAGGTGTGCGTCTTGTGATTCGCTGATGAAGATGTCAAGCATTTCCTAAGGCTGGATAAATATTTAATATAATCGCCCGCCATTTTGGCTCTTTCGTTGGCGTTCGCAGGAAGCACACGAGGACATTATTTGCTGAATTACAGTGCGTTTGATTTATTATCATAGGAGCTACGACATGATAATGTTTAACGGTGTGGCAAATAGATCCCTCGTCTGGTAGCTCGACAACGAAAGAACAAAAATGGCGAACGATACTACCTACCTAGACTTTATAGAGCCTTGACTTCCTAAGACGTAAGCAAAGAGGAGGAGTCACGCCGGGAATAACAACTTCGCGACTATAGACTGTGGTATTATTTTTCACTTCTTGAGGACGTTTGTACTGAAAGGAAAGCAGTGAGGTCTACTGAACAACGCCCGCTAAAATAGCGGTGCTTCATCCCCTTCGTTTTATTGTACAATATTTAACATTCTCACTCGAACTTCGAGTTAAAGAGTTTTACGCTTGGAAGGTAAAATATCCTTCAAGATAGGGAAAAATTGGAGTAACGGAACTTCGAGTTACCGGTACTGAATAAATTTTACACACAAATTATATGCGATGTTGCCGGGAAATTAAAATTACCTCGAGATATCGAATATTAGACTCCCTCCGTGGTCTGTTGGTCAGCATGCTGGCTTCCAGATCAGGAGGTCCCGGGTTCGATTCCTGGGCTCGGCTCTCGGTGAATTTTTCTTGAAGAAGAAGAATTCCCTGGGTGTCTAGAGTCTGGAAATTTGTATGAATGTGAGTGTGCCGGGTTAATATTAATTAACCAATCATCACAAATATAAAAATACATCAGGACTGTCGCTGGACACGTTTCAGCGTCACATTGTTGACAAGTAACTCCATCTGTTAGCACAACCATAAAGCATCTATAGTCCCGTCGCTCTTATTTCCGGCAGCCAATCACGTTGCAGATCGGCTACATTTAAACGTGTGCGTCTTGTGATTCGCTGATGAAGATGTTAAGTATTTCCTAAGGCTGGATAAATACTTAATATAATCGCCCGCCATTTTGGCTCTTTCGTTGGCGTTCGCAGAAAGCACACGAAGACGTTATTTGCCGCTCAATTATTTGGTGAATCACAGTGCGTTTGATTTATTATCATAGGAGCTACGACATGACAATGTTTAACGGTGTGGCAAATAGATTCCTCGTCTGGTAGCTCGGCAACGAAAGAACAAAAATGGCGAACGATACTACCTACGTAGACTTTATAGAGCCTTGACTTCCTAAGACGTAAGCAAAGAGGAGGAGTCACGGCGGGAATAACAGCGTCGCGACTATAATAGGTGCTATAGAGTTACCAACAACGAAAAAATTGGAGTTTTTGAAGTTCGACTGTATTTTGAACATGTTTTCAAGACTTTGCTTTTCATATATCAAGTGTGTGTCAAAAAGTCTTTATTTTTTTATAGCACCACGTACCTATTTCTACTTTGAACGAAAAGTTGGGACTCATCGTCTGAGTGGCTGACAACCCATACGCCTCAGCGCTATAACTAGAACAAAGCAGCAGGATGGGGAGGCTTCCTATATGTAAATGAGAAAGTATGTGCGATTTGCATCAGCTGTTTTATTTCACTTAACAGATCGAGGTTATGGAATGCGTTTAAAAGTTGACGAAGTCAAACTCTCTGCGCATGCGCATGACGACCCACAGCTGGCCGTCGCGCCATTCCGCGCGCCCCTCGTCAGGGTCCACGGGATGCGGCAGCGCCAGGGCCAGGCGGTAGCGAGGCGAGCGCACGTCCAGGTGCCGGCGCTTCACGGCGAGGTGCACCTGGTCCCGCGCCTCCCCCGGCAGACTCACGCGAACCACCAGGTCCTCGCAGCTCGCCGTGCCGGGCGTCTTCGCCCCTAGCTGCAACAGTAGCGTGCCAAGTGACAGATATCACAGCTGTAATAGCCCTCCTGTTAGTAGCTCTGATTATACAGGGTGATTCACGAGGACAGGTCAGAAGTTTATACTGTTTTCGCTGTAAGAAAAATCCTAATGTAAACATAAGCACGTTGCTGTCATACCCGTGATTGGCTCCCAGTTGAAACACTCACACGTCGCAGGAAAATATAGTTCGTATTTGGAAACCACAATCTTATATTATTTGAAAATAAAAAATTGAATTCTAGTTATTAAATGCGATGAAACATTTCACTTCACTCATGTGTAAAACTCTATGTAAAAGAAAAGCCACTTTTATATTTTGTTATGTACTATGAACGCGGATGAATACCAACAGTAATACCGAGGTAGTCTGTTCTTGTAACAAGCTGGCATCACTTGAGCTCGTAGTTGTTCACGTAAGCATGTGATACTGAAGTATGGTTTCTGTATCCTCAACTGACCATTGTGAGGACATAAGACTTAAAAATGATTTAATTGCAGTAATTATAAAGTAAATGTTTCCTAAGCAAACGAATGCATAGTAGTGAGGTTAGGTCTACTTGACGAGTAACGAAAAATGTTTAACACGAAACAGAATGTACAACAGTAGGTGGGAACACGTACTGAAAATCTATGGCGCCAAATAGTGGCCAATGAAGCCTCACTTCAGTCACGTGCTATTGTTTACATTAGGATTTTTCTTACAGCGAAAAGATTATAGGATACGATATCTTAGGCCATTTTTAGTGAAAAAGTTCATATGAACATAGGCCCGTTTTCGAACGATGGCGGAGCTAGATGCACTTTTTTGGTAAAACGTCTCGCCCCAATGTGAATCAGACGTTACCATATGCTGCTGACGTGAAACAAGGTCACCGATGAACGACGTAACATTGGAATCTGCATTGTGAGCGATGTAGATAAGAGAAGAGAAATAAACCGTGTGGTGGGGCATTACAAATGCCACAACTAGACTTCGTGGAATTGCCACGAGAACCGTTAGGTTTACTATGCACGCAGTATAGACTGTATGAGAAGGAGGCGTGGAAAGGATAGAGTATGCCTCTAATGTAAACACTGAGCAGTATACTGCGGTTACAATAAAACCTGTATCCTGCATTCAAGAAATATAATGAATGATCATTGAAGTAGGAAATGTCTAAACATGTAAATACACAATTATTTTGTAGTGAGATATATTAACTCTTAAAATGTAATGTAAGATACTCACATCATTCTTGAATATGTGCATTGAAGATAAGAGTTACGTACGTTTTGAGCGACTGCAAAGTGAACCTCCTCCGATGGTCACATAAACAGCTTTTATTTTGGGAAAATATACGTTCAACATCACACGATGTAATACGTACATATTTGAAAGTCACTACTTTTTAGTACGCCAACTTCAGACGTCTTGTCGTGACCTGATGGTACATCATTTATAATACGTACTTGTGAATAGGCAGAATTTTTAGCAATAATGTTTCTCAACTTACATTTCACTTTTTCTGAAATTAGTGAATTGTTATTTTGGATAACGGTTTGTGATACTTTATCCACTATATTAAGGGCTTCTGAGAGTTATAGTTTAGACGATTGTAACAGGGTGATGCTTTTGGACACGATTTTAAAATTAGAATCAATGAACAGAATATCTTCCAATAGCTGTTCAGAAGACAACGATTTTACAGCTGCAACAGCGGAACTGTCTGTGCTATCCAATGCATCAATTACCTCCATTATTTTGCCGTAATGTTCTGCATAATAATTAACAGCATCCAACCACGTTCCCCAACGGGTCAAGACTGGCTGCGGGGGTAAGGGTATTCCAGGGGCAATTATTTGGCACAGCAACACTCTCATTGTAGCATGTTTGATTGAATTCTTGTCTGCACTGAACAAATGTTAAGCTTTGACTATTCCAACCACAGTAATGCAAAAACAAGTGCTTACATAGGTATACATTAGCTGTAGCTGCTCTATCTATTTGGACCGGACATAACTCTTAACATGAACTGCTTATACTACGAGACCGGGAGGTCGCCCACCTCCTCTATACTACCGTACATCGGCAACCTGATTGCATGGTGCGTGTGGCAATTCAACGAAGTCTAGTCACAACAAATACGCTATCACTTATCGGTTCACAGCAGTTCAGTAAGCTAACTGCATTACAGCAGTTATAAAGGTACTGTTATCGGAAGTGTTAAGTTGTGTTTTTCAAGATGCCTTATAAATTTTCGACTGCAGAATACGCCGATATTGTGTATGTTTATGGTTTGTGCGATGGAAGTTCCTAGCGTGCCGTCACTGAATATGAACGACGCTTTCCGAACAGAAGGGTACCATATCGAAGAATATTTACTGTCTATGGGGTTGGATGAAAGACTTGGTATAGCAAAGGAATGGGGAAACGAGAGAGGCGCTAATCGACCTATTTTGGATGCGGCATAAAGACAGCTACGTGCAACTCTCCCGAGCGATGAGCGCGATTCACGCCCGAGCGCAACATTGCATTGAAGCAGAATGAGGTGCCTTTGAAAATGTGCGAAAACATCGACCCTGACTTCTAGAATATTAGATATGTATGCATACGTGAATATAAACTTTAAATTTGTCTGTTATCTGTCTCTAAATCCGAGTTACTACAATGGAATCTCAGAAGTTTTTGTGAAATCAAAGAACCATATCTCCGTAACCGTTCGAAAACGGACCTATATTCATATGAACGTTTTCATTCACAATGACTTCAGAATTGACATCCCAAATTTTTTACCTTTCCTCGAGAATCACCTTGTATAGCTCAATTGTACATGCACTGCTCCGTCGATTTAGGAGAAAGTCAATGTTTACCTGTAACACGCGGAGCAAGTCCCCTGCAATCGGCAAGCATCATGTTTAGGTAGAGCATGAAAGTCAAATAACATTATGGACAGTAAAAAATCGATTATATAGGAATGGAATTTAAGAGTTGTTAATTCATTATAAAAAGTGAATCTGATACAACGTTAATACAAATTAATTTTATTTCCTAGAATATCACCTTTTTTTGACGTCATACAAAATTTTGTCCAATATTCTTTTATATATAAATGTGAGCTCAAAATGTTATCTGTTTATATTATATTTTGTTACAATTACGTATTAGCAAAATAAATACATAAATAAATAAAAACATAAATAAAATAAATACGAAACTATTGGGGATCATTAATGTGGTTTCAGGCGTAATATATTGACTATTGATCAGATTTTTTGTATATTCGACAAATATTGGAGGAGAAAATGAGAGTATAAGGGTACAGTAGGCCTACAACATTTATCCATAGATTTTAAAAAGGCATAGAAGTTTTATAAAATATTCTTATTGAATTTGGTATTTCCAAGAAACTAGTTCGATTAATTAAAATGTATCTCAGTGAAACGTACAACAGAGTCCGTATAGGTCAGTTTCTGTCGGATGATTTTCCAATTCACTGCGGGCTAAAGCAAGGAGGTGCACTATCACCTTTACTTTTTAACTTTGCTCTAGTCTAGAGTATCCCATTACGAAAGTTTAGGATAACAGAGAGAGTTTGGAATTGAACGGGTTACATCAGCTTCTTGTCTATGCGGATAACGTAAATATGTTAGAAGAAAATCCACAAACTATTAGGGAAAAAACGAGAATTTTACTTGAAACAAGAAAATAAATATGTTTGGAAGTAAATCCCGAAAAAGAAAGTATATGATTATGCCTCGTGACCAGAATATTGTACGAAATGGAAATATAAAAAATAATTCAAATATCTTGGAGCAACAGTAACGAAAAATATAAATAACATTCGGGAGTAAATTAAACGCAGAATAAATATGGGAAATGCGTGTTATTATTCGGTTGAGAAGCTTTTTGTCATCTAGTCTGCTGTCAAAAAATTTGAAAGTTACAATTTATAAAACAGTTATATTACCGGTTGTCCTGTATGGATGTGAAAGTTGGACTCTCACTTTCAGAGGGGAACAGAGATTAAGGGTGTTTGAGAATAAGATGCTTAGGAAAATATTTGGGGCTAAGATGGATAAAGTTACAGGAGAATGGAATAAGTTACACAACGCAGAACTGCACGCATTGTATTCTTCACCCGACATATTTAGGAACATTAAATCCAGACGTTTGAGATGGGCAGGACATGTAGCACGTGTGGGCGAATCCAGAAATGCATACAGAGTGTTAGTTGAAATGCCGGAGAAAGAAAGACCTTTGGGGAGGTCGAGACGTAGATGGGAGGATAATATTAAAATGATTTGAGGAAGGTGGGATATGATGATAGAGACTGGTTTAATCTTGCTCAGGATAGGGACCGATGGTGGACTTATGTGAGGGCAGCAATGAACCTCCGGGTTTCTTAAAAGACATAAGTAAGTACCAGAATACAATAATTCAATAAAATGGATATATTTCAGCCATTTTTTAAGATAACTTCGAAATCCCTTTGACATTTTACTCTTAAAAGCACATCGTTTAAAATGTATGTAGCATGATTTTGATATTGGCTTTGAGATTTTTAAGATTATATATATATATATATATATATATATATACTAGTGGCTTGTGCAGCAAATGCTGCTGCAAACTAAGTTCGTTAGACGTTCAAATAAACATTTTTCAGATTTATTTTCAATCAAGAATACTTGTCTTTTTGATAGTTATTTGCTTCCATAATAATGAAACATACTCCCTCTGAATTGATTTTTTTTTAGGCCAAATGCTTTTTCTTGAACCTATCCAACTTCAGTTTTTGAGTTTCAACGCGAAAACGCAAGTATCAATTACAGGACGATAGCAGTAGCTATTTCAGGTCATTGTGGATTGTAGGCAAAAGTTAAAAAAAATGCCAGGTTTGCTAAGCTTTCAAACAATAGCATTTTCGTATAGCTGCTGCATGAAGAACTTGAAATGTAGAGCGTAAAATCATTTTATCCTACTAAGAGATCTTGCTGAAATGATCTGGAGAATACAACATTTTCTAGGCCTCTTATTTTATCAGTAAGCAATACCTATTTATCTTTCCTTAGGAACTGTAATTTTTGCTCTCTCTCGAGCCAATACTGAAGACAATGACACATATCAATATCTACACTACACCGCCATTAAGTATATGAAAAAGGCCCAACCCCACTGGTTTAATAAGTATAAAAATATTTGATTTTTAATAACAATATTATTATCTTACTTAAGTTTTGTAGTTATATATAGCAGCCACTCAGTAAATTATAGAAATGAAGATCTAAATTAAGATATTCTCTACATTTACTTACATAACCACAAAACGTTTCACTTTCATGTCATCAATATAACATCAATATTATATACAATTAATGAAGAATAGACGCATCTTGATATTAACTATAATAATATTTAATTTCTAATGGTAATAATGTCATCAAACCATCTCAAGTTTCGTAGATTTGAATATCCAATACACAGCTGTACTCAGAAAATTATACACTGCAGAATTAGTTTTTAATAACAAATTGAATTGAGCTCTAAATATGTCGGCAATCCTGCAGGTCATGGCCTTCGTGTAATAGCCTATTGTTTATTGTAGTGTGTGTTTTGTTCTGAAATTCAATCAAGTTGGCTGTGATTCAATAAAATTTGTTACAATTACACATATATAAACACTAAATATAAACATTTACATAGAGTTAAAAAATTTTACAGGAGAAAAAGTTCGTCCAAAGGGCTGGACTCTGGAAGAGTACCCAAAACGCTCATTGCATTTCCGCGTTGAATAGCAATACTTAAGCGTTGACGCAAATAAGTAGTGCAACGGCGATCACCAGTAATGGAGATCAAATTTTGGCCGATTTGAGATACCAAAACTTTAGCGTCATGACTCCAAGGACCGAAGGTCTCCACAGCAAATGGGACAAAGATATAATTGTCTAAAACGAAGATCAGTTAGTTCTCAAAACTGACAACAGATGGATTTTGGAAAATAGGAAAATTATGTAGGAAAATTGACATTTCACTGAAAACTACTACTTTTCCGAAAAACTTTGGATGCCAGGCATGAAAATGAGGGGTCACTCATTAAAATCCGTTCAGCCGTTTTCCCGTAATTTCCATTACCAGTTCAAATTATATATATAGATAAATTATGCAGCTTAGAACTTGACCAATAATCATTCTCTTAAAACATATAATACATAAAAAATAAGATAAATGATTACATTTTAAGAATGAATTTTAAAGGTATCTTTATAGAAATTTGGAGGCGTATTTTCCAAATGCAACAAAACACAAATTTCTATTTCGGAGAAAAGTTTCCTAATAGCCTAAAGAACGTGTGTTGCAAATATCATGCATATAGCATTAATAGTTCTGAAGATATAACTTTAGGCATGAGAATAAAGCAATAAATAATTAAAGCTAAGAGAAATTGCAGTCATAGTGTCATTTAAAAACCCTGTGCGCCGGAATTTTGAAAATAGCGTTGCAGTGGCTAACAAGGCCATAAATGCGCATCAAGTTTTGTGTAACCTATTCTTCACATATCAAAGTTATTAATGGAGAAAAATTCGCTCCGGTGCCGAGCATCGAACCCGGGACCCCCAGTTCTACGCACTGGGTGCTCTAACCACTGAGCTACGCCGAGGCTCAATCCACATCACCGGATCAAATCCTTTTCCTTTGGTTCTTTCTCTTAGTGGCGTTACTCCGTGTTCGACATATTATAGGCCTGTGTATGGGAATATTTACATAATTTATATTTAGTCGTCACACAAGGAGCGCATTCATTCGAGTGAATTAACCTTTATATACAATTTTTTTTTAATTCACTGGTTTTCCTCCTTAAAACCAACCTCTCCCCTTCAGGCAACGTTGCTTACCTGGAGGAACACGTCCTCAGGGGTGACGGCCTGCCGGTATGACAGTTCGAACTCAGGCTTCTCGCGGGGATCCGAGCTATCGTCGACCACGCTGTCTTCTGGCACTTCACTCTCGTCCCAGATAGCGTCGCCATCACTAGCGGTTGTGTCCCGCGTTTTTAATTCGGTGGAGGATCCCTTCGGCCCGATGTGGCCCGGACCTGCGTGGACAACCCAACAGTATCTTGTAAATACTGTGCACCAGGTTTTCTCAGTACAGAGGAAATTACACAGCTATGGAATACATTTTTTTTAAATTGCTATTTGTTCGTCACTAGTGCCACGACCGTGGCTAACGAGAAAGACAAACTATGGCGCGACATCACATTCTCAGTCATAACGTGGCCAACATTGAACAAGTTTATATATAAATGCACGTTTAACATGAGTTTGATATAGCAATTCATTTGTTTTTTAGAACTTTGAACATGTACTGGGTGTTCATTTCAAAGTGTGTCATGACGTCACTGTTGTTGAGTCACCGATTTGAAGGAGTTTCAGCTTATATGTCAGAGAAGCTGCCTATTATTCAAGGCGTTCTTCAATCTGAACTTGAGAACGTGTACGGTATAACTTGAACGTCGTACCAACAGATGGCGGTCTGTACTGTCTGTGTGCTACCATAACCTCTTTCGAACTGTGTTTTGCGCCGGCAAGTCGTACGCAGGATATTTGTTATCATCGGTTGCGTACGGTAACATTCCACAACACAAATCAAATACTCCGTGTCCATGTTGACCGTCGAAGTTAATGTCAACAAATACGTAAGTAATCGTCTTAACCCTCTCCCCATATCCCGACAGTACGTATTTCCAAACAGTTCACATTCCTGCCACTACCGGCGTTATCGTACGCATCGGTACGTACTCTTCAGAATGAACGCCGTACTTGCTAGGCAACTTCTCTGCCTCATAGGTTATACACCTCTGCGGAAGTGTAGGAAGATTGAATTCTCTAGGCTCATCGGCTAGTCACATGACGGCATACAGCGAGCCATGACACACTTTGAACTGAACACCCAGTATTTATATTAGGCGATTGTCACGATGGCCATGACTAAACCAAGATAACTCCGATTCGCGCCGTAGTCTGCCTTTGTCATTAGATCCGAACTGTGACAGCTCCAGAAAAATCGTTGTTACAGATAATAGCGATTTTGTCACAGTCTGATTTTTGTATTCGGATGTTTCTTGGCGATTGTGGGGCTCCGTTTCCTGTCTGAAAATTTCCATATCGTCTAGAATTCAATATCACTGCCATCTACCTATCTCTGAACAACCCACAAGGAAAACCATATAGATATATTATGGTTAATGCTCTTCTGCGAATTGAAGTGATACACCGGTGCCATGTCTTATATCAACAATAGTGATTAGCGCGGTGAGTATACTGAAAACAAAACACGCTCTGAGTGATGTATATGTTCGCCCAAGAATGTTTATGAATGATTAAGTGAATCATTCGTAGAATAATATAGCTCCAGTATCAAAGAGTATCCAGTTAATCTTTTAATTAGATCCCAGCAGGGGCGGATGCAAGGGGGGGGGATTAAGGGGATATATCCCCTCCCGAAATTTTGAGAAAAATACGAAACAAGAAACAAAAATAATATTAATTTTAATTCGTGAATTTACCTAGGAATTAGAGAGTTTTCCACGTAAATTCTCTTTGCTAAAATGTTAAATTCCAAGAACTGCAGGAAGACAAACACAGCGTTCTTACTTCAAGACAGAGAATCATGAAGAGTATTTTATGCTTTTAATTTTCCTTCTCTTCTTAGACTATTTCATTAGTCAGCTCAAGGACAGGTTTTTAAATCATAAGAGAATCCTAAAGTCCATACAAACTTTGCTGCCTGAAAACATAGTGCGAGCATCAGATGAAGATTTAGAAACTGCTGTTCAGGCTGTAGTAAATCAGTGGCCCAATGATGTTGATGCATCACCAGAATCTTTCTTCAATGAATTGAAGATGTGGAGAAGAAATTTCCTTGATCAGAAAAATCTTCACCTAATACCTACTGATTTTATATCATCTTTGAACAGGTGCAATGAAATTATTTTTCCCTGCAATCGCAAGGCGCTGAAACTTTTCTGCACGTTGCCTGTAACTACAGCAACACCAGAACGGTCGTTCTCAACATTGCGGTATTTGAAGACTTACTTGAGGAGCACGATGGGAGCAGACAGATTAAATGCACTGGCCTTGATATATATATATATACATAAAAATGTAGAATTAAAAGCTCATGAAGTACTGGATGAAATGTCTAAGAAGCCTCGTTGCCTTCTTCTGTAAATGTCATTCTGTCATTGTTTTTGTATTGCAGTCATTGTAAATGTTAAAATTAAAAAATTATGGTTTATTTAACAACACTCGCAATTGCCGAGGTTATATCAGTGTCGCCGGTGTGCCAGAATTTTTTCCCTCAGGACTTCTTTTACATGCCAGTAAATCGACTGATATGAGGCCTGTCGCATTTAAACACACTTAAATGCCATCGAGCTGGGTTGGGGTAGAACCCGCAACTTCGAGCTATACCGACTACGCTACTCAGGCCAACTTGTAAATGTTTGTGACTCGGAAACAAATTGTGAGTATATAAACTTATTTCTCATTACTCCATTTTTACTATCTCCTCAAATCCCTCCCCGAAAAAAAATCCTGCATCCGCCCCTGGATCCCAGTTATGTTGTCCTTCAAGTTGATCTTCTGATTTGCAGTTGTCTGGACTCTGGAGCTGTCATATGTATGTACAAGAGTCGCCATCGCTGTGAATCACATATCGGGCAGGAATGGCGATTTCTCGGAGCTGTGATGGAGGACATAAATACAGAGACCTGGTCCTCCAGGTTGGGGGTTGGTTCGTGGGGCTGACACCCCCACAACTGTAAAAAAAAACTACTTGTTGAGAAGCCTCAATTGAAGCCTCGGAATTGGTTGAAACACCGGCAGCGAATTAAGCGACGGAACATGGTCTTTATCTCGGAACAACTGCATGGAGAAGATTAGCACAGGACAGGGACAGTTGGAGGAAGAAAATTGAGGAGGCTAAGGCTCAACTTTGGGCTCTGATGCCATCATAATAGTAGTAGTGATTTTGGAACTGTGGTGCAGTCGGAACCAGCGACAAGATTGTCACAGCGACAAAATCACAGGTCTTCAAGTCACACCCCATCCCTAGCCTCTTTCTTCTTATTCCTTCCGTAACCCTTGATTATCATACAATCTCATATGTAATCCACCTTCTTCCGCAACAGACCATCCATCAGTCCGGGAATTATCTCAACAGACTGAGTGTGCCTTCCCGCAGTCGAGAGACAATAAGAGGCTATAAATATCATGGATCATGAGCGGCACTAAATTATAAGACGATCAGTGGTGAGCCATTTTATAAATATGAAAAAGTATATTTATTTGAGTCATATAATAATAGTCTTATTCTCCTATACAGTTATCACACATTTGTGAATTTCACAAATTTCAGAGTAGTACAGGGACATCATTTTATTTTTACTAACATTTTTAATATTAACCTGGCTATACCTTTAGAGAACCGGAAAACCCGTTCGCTAACCCCTTCCACAACTGGAGTTCGATGATACTGGCGTAAAATACAAACACATCACTTTACTAGGTATAGGAGGGAAGAAAGGTACTTCATCCATTTACGTAAACTAGGAAATATCGCGATTTTGAGTTCGATAATTTTCATTAGGATTTTTATTTAATCAAAATGCAGTACTGTATTAACAATGAGTGTTTTTACTCACGAACTGAGCTATCCATGCGAACGTGTTCATTATGTAGTGTATATTATACTGTCTACAGCACATTAGCGTACAATATAGAGAATAATGAAGTTCAATTGAAAAATAATCATAAAATGGATATTTAAACACATTTTTGAAGATGGTAGCCATTCATTTCGATAGCCTACAGGCTTCAGTTCTTTTATGCATATTATCGCACTATAGACTATTGCATCTAATTCCAATTACCAGTTTCGTCCTTCGTACTAGTAACTCATGTTGAAATAATTCTGTACCTACTCTATAAAAGAGTACCTTATGTAATGTAAATTCAATCTTCACTTCTGCCTGACCCGCATAGATAAAATTACTCGGACATGCTATCTACTCTCCGTCCAAGAGGTTATGCCGCAGGATCTTAGAAAGGAGGGAAATCACGTGACAGTTAATTACTTAACTAGGCCCTTTTATTTAAGTTATTTTAAACAGTTGTATAATATTACGTAAACGTCCAATTCCTAACAGAAATTAATGTTTTCAGAAAAGAGCTAAGACAGCCCTGCTTTTACAGAGGGCCGTGCAGAAGCAGGTGGGGGAAATCGGGATGTGACGTAGGCAAACGGACAGTACCTGTGCGAAAATATGATTCAATATTAAAAGTTCTTTCGTCACTGGAAAACGCGAACATATTTCTGGAACGTACTATACTCAGTAACTCAGTGCTGTTTACTATAAGCGGCCTTGATTCTGTCTGGAGAACAGTTGAAACTTCATTAGTAGAAGGGGTGGGAGTGAAGTACATTCAAAAACTCAGGTACAATAAAAATTGAAGTAAAAATAAAATGATGTTCCTGTATAACCTATAAGTTAACAATTGAGTTATGTATGTATTTTACTATATATTAATATTATTGTGCTGAATAAACACACTTCAATTTTATATAACTAGGCTGAACTGCGCCCTAGCTTCTACTCTTTTGGATTTCAATGCCTAATGTAGCGTAAACCTTTGCATTAAATAAATAAATTTGAAATATATGTATACTTTTTTGCCAATACAGCAATTCGCAATCTGTACCTTGTGTCTTTTCTTGCACTTCACTTAAAATGATGTCCAATATAGGAGATATGTGGTTGTTGTAACATTCATAAATGATGCGTCTTATTATATCACGTCCGAAATCATCGTTTCTTGAATTTCGTGACTGTTTGTGATGCAGTCTGAGTTTTCTCTTTAGGAGTGTTATACTCGGTTATATTGATAGAAATTATTTTCTTCACTAAAGGTACGGTCACACGTCGCTACTTTTGCAGCGCTACTTTTGTACTGCAGCTGCAAAAGTTGCGTGTCGTGTTCACACGTAAGCCAAAAGTAGCACGCTGCACGCTACTTTTCGTGCTGCACAACCCGAGTGCAGCAAAAGTTGCAACTGGAGGTTGCGAGTCTGTTCACACACAAGGCGCTACTTTTGCAGCCGCAGTCATGCTGCAGGTTCCCATCTCCGTGTTGACTTCTCAGTATACATTTTGTGGTTATGTTCGCATTATTAATAAACTCATGCGAAAGCTTACTTATCTATTATTTGCTTTTCTGTCCTAACTAGTATTCATAAATTGGCATTATTTTTACTATAAAGCTTTTAAAAACGCCTATATACTTAAATGATAACCAACAGTATATTCACGTAATCAATGTTGGCAACCCTCCTGTTTGAAACTACGCTACAGAAAATTAAAAAAGTGAATTATATCGTCAGCAAATATGTTCAGACTGTGTTGTGCATTTAATAACTGTTATAAATAATTTATTTTCATCACATCTAACATTAAAATATATCGAAACAATAAAAGTATCATTGGCACATTTGGATGGTAACACTGGTTGCAACCGCAGCAAAAGTTTCAACAAAACCGATATCAAAAATGCTGCGGCTGCAACCCTGAGAACCCTGTTCACACGTCGTTACTTTTAAGCTGCGCGCAGCATGGAAAAGTAGCGGGCAGCAGGTTCGGCAGCCGCTACTTTTCGGGTTGCACCGTTGTTCACACGTCGCAGTACGAGAGTTGCGCAGTTTTTTGTACTGCAGCGCTGCAAAAGTAGCGACGTGTGACCGTACCTTTATGGTCTTGAAAACACCCGTAGAGCAAACAGTTTTAGCAATTATTGGTGAATCACATTTGCCTTCTCCTTCACTGAAAAAATAGGCATATATAGGCAACTGCAGCTTGTCTCTGTAATGAATGACCTCTTCCAACAGGAGAAGTACGAACATTACAATTATTGATGTTCACTCTTCAATAGACATCCATAGTAGCCATATATTTCACTAATTTTAACGTACACTAAGAAAATTAAACAGATAATGCAAACTATGTGCATTCCAAGTCATAAACTATGTGGTGTTTACCTCTGCGCGGGACGAACGAAAGAGCAGCAGCTTGTGTGGCCTTCTGCTTTCAGCCCTCGCCCCCTGGTTTTTCTCCGAGCGAACGTACAATACATCTTTCCCTGATACAAAAGTTGAAAAATGAAAGTGGTTGTTGAGGGATGATAGTATCATACTCCGAGGCCAGAATTCATTGCAAATTTCGTCCACATGCAGAGTTACGTTGGTCATAAAACCACGTAAAACCAATAGTGGTTAAGTCCAGTAGCGGCTGATGGTCAAAATAATAAGTGTGCTACAATTTCTACTAGGTGTTCATTTCAAAGTGTGTCATGACGTCACTGTTGTTGGGTCACCGATTTGAAGCGAGTTTCAGCTGATATGTTAGAGAAGTTGCCTATTATTTAAGGCGTTCTTCAGTCTGAACTTGAGAACGTGTACGGTATAACTTGAACGTCGTAGCAACAGATGGCGGTCTGTACGGTCTGTGTGCTACCATAACCTCTTTCGAACTGTGTTTTGCGCCGGCAAGTCGTACGCAGGGTATTTGTTACCATCGGTTGCGTACGGTAACATTCCACAACACAAATCAAATGCTCCGTGTCCATGTTGACCGTCGAAGTTAATGTCAACAAATACGTAAGTAATCGTCTTAACCCTCTCCCCATATCCCGACAGTACGTATTTCCAAACAGTTCACATTCCTGCCACTACCGGCGTTACCGTACGTATCGGCACGTACTCTTCAGAATGAACGCCGTACTTGCTAGCCAACTTCTCTGCCTCTTAGATTATACACCTGAGCTGCGGAAGTGTAGGAAGATTGAATTCTCTAGGCTCATCAGCTAGCCACGTGACGGCATACAGCGAGCCAAGACACATTTTGAACTGAACACCCAGTATATTGGCCTACTGTATACACTTATATGTCTTTATCTTAATTTGGGACTCGCCTAGTGACGAAATATGAAGTCTATACGACGTTTCTTCCTACTGTAGAACTTGTCAATTACCCTGGTGTTAAACCCCTCCATCTTGGACATCATACTCTTTTCTATTGACAGTTTTGCAAGAGCAGTGAGGCGATCCTGGGACATAGTGTTCCTTACAAACCGTTTTTATGCGTTTCAAGCAAGAAAAACATCTTTCTGGCTCAGCAGAGGTCATTTTTGGTGTTGTAACCAAAATATTTAACAACTTCGTTATTTCACAGAATGGATCATGTAAATTGTTGGAGACTGTGTATTGTAACAATTGAACAGACATCTATATTTTGGAAGTCGGGTTTTCCGTATAGAACTCCAAGTTGTGTCTTTAACACTCTCTTGTTCAGTACAGTATAGCTGTTGACAGCATCTTCAAGTTCGCGTTCAAGAAAATTAGGCTATGCGAAAAATTGCCAGAAAATTTGCTGTTTAACAATTTTGTTGCGTCTAAGTAGCTTAAAGACTGGAAACGATGAGTAGTTCCCTGAATTATACAGTCATATATTTCCTTGGTATCAATTTTCTGGGATTCCATTTTCCGTCTCTTGCTGACTGATTCAGGAGGAACCTAAAAAAACAGGTAGATGGCAGTAGCAGTCGGACACTTGAATTACCAAATACATTGTACATAGTTCCGACACAGTCTGGTATATACAGTCGCGAAGCTCAATACGTAGTAAATATGCAAACATTAGATAGTTGCTCACCACTAGGATCGCTAATATCGCCTCATTACAGGAAATGCAAAATAGTACCGTCACAGTCTATTGTTTCTAGCACCCTCAAAACTCAAGCTTCGTGACTGTATATAGTAGACTGTGGTTCCGAGTTCTTCCACAAACAAGCATTCTTTCGTTACGCTTTAATTTTGCAATCTCCAAGCTGTGTTGTGCTGAAGCTGACTACAGCACTTCCCCGCGTAAAAATAGCCAATCAGGGCAGTGATTTCAGCTTCGCACATGCGCATTAATTGTCTACATTCTCATGTAGAGTTTTGAGTAGCACATTGTACCCCCTGAGGCACCAAAGAGCTAAGAGCGAAGACTAAATACTCTTTAACGCGTCATGAACATAACCACGGGAAATTGTCAAATGGCAGATCAGATACTATGGTGGTATTGCAAATACATTATTTGAGCAAAAATTATCATTGTGCTGTAGCACATAAGGACGGGCCGCCCCTGGTTGAGTCCTTTCATAGACGGAGAGAGAACCGTTTCCTTGGGGGAGAGGGGGGGCAAAGCAAAACCATAGAATCCCGAGTTCACACCTGTGGAGTAACGGTCAGCGCGTCTGGCCGCGAAACCAGGTGGCCCGGGTTCGAATCCCGGTTGGGGCAAGTTACCTGGTTGAGTTTTTTCCGGGGTTTTCCCTCAACCCAATACGAGCAAATGCTGGGTAACTTTCGGTGCTGGACCCCGGACTCATTTCACCGGCGTTATCACCTTCATTTCATTCAGACGCTAAATAACCTAGATGTTGATAAAGCGTCGTAAAATAACCCAATAAAAAAAGAATTCCGATATAACGGGACATCCTTCCTCCGTTATAGCTTGACCGTGGTGTAATAGGCCTATATCGGAATATAATCATTAATAAAGGCACCTATTTTCGAGGGGCATGTTTCTTACAATGTTACATTCATGTCAGCGATGTTTCGGACCGAATTGTATAGGGCTCGAACTGTAGGTCTACTACAATTTATAATAACAATCTCCCTCTTTTTCTCTCTCTCGTACACAAACACATGCATACATAAATAACACTACGTAACAGTGCTAACAGAAACTTTTTTATTTGAAGCTTACTTCCTGAAGTCATCATATGAAATATAAATTCTATTTATTTTACTCATGGTGTGAATTAAGATTTCTGATGGGGGGGGGGGGTAGAATCCTAGATAGAAAATACCTTAATTATATCCATGAGTAGGCTTAAGATAAGATGTGTAATTCCTAAGTTATTGATTGTTGTCAGCTTGTCGGTGATGATAATACATCAATATTATTTTCTTTGCTTATTTTATGCTTTATAAAGTATATTGGTATTAAAACAATAAAATTATATTTTGTGAGGGGGGGATAGAAGTTATCCCTGGTAGGGATGTTAATATGAATTTATGAAAAGGGGGATAATTTTTCAACAGGGGGGAAATCTCCACAATCGCACCCTGATTTTACTTAATCTCTCGTCTTTAAGTTTACACATTATACCGGGATCACTTTCCTTTTTTCTGCATTGCTGTACAATATGTTATTCATATTTCTCAAAGTGGCGGCCAGAATTCCTGCAGACTTCCAAAACATGAGTACAGGCTATTACAAAAGAAACAAAAAAGTGCTTCCATTCCTCAATGATAGAAATTCTTGAAATTTAAAATAAATATCATAGTCCAGACACATGATCTGAAGATATCAATTTGTTAATTTAAGCATAGAAACTTAATCATTAACAAAACCAAGAAAAATATTTTAAATTCAATATTTTCTAACGTTAAAAGAAAAAGAAGAGTTCATAAATGTTGGGGGGGGGGCAGTCCCCCCGATACCCCCCCCATAACTCCGCCTATGAGCCGTTTTACTAGATATACACACGAAAGTTTTACCGAGTTACTACATTACTATACAGTATAGTAGGCCTACCTACCTAATTTGGATAATCCACTCTGCGGCAAATCATCTTCACTATCTGATTCTTCATCAGCCGGTTTCAGCATTTCAGCCAATCTTCTTAAATCCTTGTACCCAAGTTCCATTTCTTTCGCTTTTAATTTGTTAAACAATATTGAAATCTTTTCTTCAGTTCGGCCTACTGAGCTCAGACTAAAACAACAACGTTGCTATGGCAACGACTTGGTTTCCTTTCCTCTTTGACTGAATGCCGTAATTATTTTATTTATTTTATATTGTAAATCCTTTTCCGAAAATTCTGTATTAATTATCATTCGTATGAAATAAGTTTGTTCTATGCGAAAGAGCTTATTGTTTCCTCTGTTTCCATATTGAAATGTGGCATTGCATATTTTAGCGTTTTGCAATATTTGGTTTCATATTTTCTTTTGTGACGTTAGAGAGTATGTTTATGATTTCTTTGATGCTATAATGATGAAATACATTCGATTATATACACGTAGTACATTATGATAATACATTTATCATTTAATTTTTTTAGTTGATGTAGTATGACGTTAAATGACGTGATTTGGCCACATTACCAAGTAAATATGTTAGAATGTCATACTGCCATCTAGCGTATGATACTCAAACTGTATTCTGATTTCCATGCTGACGTTATGGTACATCGTGACTGGGCGGACGCAAACTACGTCAAGACCGGAATCTGCTCCCAGAAAGAACGGAACAAAAGATGCGTCGTGAAATGTGTGATCCATATAGTGATGCTAGAAAATAACTTGCAGTTTATATTAAAGCTACATAATGACATTATGTGTGTCTGACAACATATTTGTACGCATTTATTATTATTATTATTGTTCTTTACATCTGTGATTTTAATATTACCTTTGGTCTTACACGTCCTTACAGATCAAGGCATCTAGAAGTTGTAGAAAGTTTTAGAAGCCCTGCCTATAGAAAACATTCGACACAGAAAACTTTCAAATCAACGACAGACGATTTTGCCGCATGGTAGGTGATGCAAAGAACTTGCCAGCATGGCTGAGGCGGCAGGAGAAAAATTGTCCAAAAAGTGAGTTCTATACTAACAATTTAATATAATACAATATACATTTTGAACTCTTATACAATATTTAATGTCTGTATTTTGAATTTATGTGGTTCGGGAAGCTCTTGAACGTCCATTATTGAGGAATATATTGAATGGTAAAACCTCGTGCTGACTTAGCCTTGACACGTATCAGATAATAGGTCAGTAGTACTTTAACAACGAAATACATATTCACTTGGTCTTAAACGATGTGTGGCATTAATTTGGTGTGATTCTAAATATTAGAAGGATTGCGTAAAGTTATCAATTCGTGACGTATACTTCAAATTTAAAACTAGGATAGGGTGTCCCTTCTTCAGTAATTATTAAAAATATTACATAATTACTTCATAATATGCTATTAATATGTATTAACATCAAAGAACCTCTAAATTGTTTTCTCAATTGTAACTTGTTACCCTCAGCATTTGATGGTCGCTAAAGAAAAGAAAACAATATGTCAATACATTCATTTGGAATGTAAGTAAAATGACATACGGTACAAAATAAAATATGATGACTTGGTATGGACGCCAAGATTGTCAGTATTTAGTAGTGTCATACAGCGTGGGTAGTGGGTAAACATCAGACTATATCTGAAAAAGTTGAAGTCACACTGATGTCAAGGTAAAAACTCTAGTCCATGATCATAATAAAGTTCTATGTACCTTCAATCCCTTTTCCTTTTATTTATTTATTTATTTCCTTCCTTCTTTCCTATCAGATTCTGCCTTTGGTCTCAGTAGTAGGCCTATAGACATTTTCTTACATTTTTGGCGGGATCTTTCCCTCTGGCCTTCACTTGGAGTGACCAAACATCCCTCATTTTGAGGCACAATCCCGCAGTTCGAGGTATTTCAAAGCGTCCGTCACGAGACAGTATTTACCCCACGTTTTTTCGGTATAGCATTATTTCCCCAGTTAATTTTTGTGGGCATTGCCTGCATTTCATTTTCAGATTTTGGATGCAAGTGCTCTGCCCCTAACATACAGTTGTAGGAATCACTGTCGCTTTCACATGTTATTAGATTATTATTGTTCAATTTTATAGTCTGATCTTGAAATACACTATTCAGTATTGACATCATTGTGGAATTTAAATAATTTTAAAATCTGAGTATATGATTGGTTATTATTCAGTGACTACAGCAACCTAGCTCGTTTTTTTTTTTTTGCATCAGTTTCTACTTTGTACAACATCCAAATCAACGTTAGAGATTTGATTAATTTTAAAGATACGGTGGAAAGGTATGATGTCATACAATTCAATGATTTAAGTACTTCTCTCTCCCGTATGTAGTGTGGGGAGGGAGACATCAAAGTTTCACCATGCGTTATATTTTTTATTCTTGAACATGCTAAATTCTTGAAGTGTTGATGCCTTCAAGTAGCACGTTTAGGTGAACTAACATCAGTTATCTATACTGTCAGCCAGGGGTTGATTTCCTGGCAGATTGAAGTTGACTCCACCATCATCGGAATTCGAACCCTGGTCCGCAATCGTCTTAAGGCAGTGATCTGCCAACTGAGCTACCAGCTGGTTTTAAACTTTAATTATGTTCCTTGTCATGCTGAATTTTTTTGTGTTTGCACTGTCATAGTAGTAGAGACATTCAGCATTTTGGAACTTTATACTGAATATCAGTTCTGTCATCAAGGAAGGCAGAGAAAGTCTGTTTAACCCAAATTGGTTAAGAAAATTGTCAAAAAAATAATAATTCCGTAAAAATGCAATTTTCTAAGTCTGTAGTATTAATTAAAATATCAGAAAAATGGAGCAAAGTAACCCCAAGTTACAGCAATACTGACGTTTTCTTCAAAAATAAAGGAAATAAGTAAGGTAATGTACCTATTCAAGTTTTTTTAATGCCAAAATATGAAAAAGTATGTGTTTCAAATATCTACCAAGGCACTAATTTTTAGTGGTCATTTGTATTTACGTAATTGTCTGAGCCCTGTGGATGTGTGTTCCAATCCTTCTGTACAACCACGAAGCCCAATATGATGTTCAGCAATGAGATGTGCTTTATATTTGACATGATGCTGTCATTGCAGATAGCGGACATGTTGGGACGTGGTATTAGAGGGATTGGGAAATCGGTGTGGGAATTGGGTGCCGTGCACCGGCAGCTCTGTGGATCCCAGACATGGCTGCATCGTAGGTGTGTGGAGACTGAACATTCTCAAGTGCATGTGTGGCAGATAGCCCTCAGGTTGTGACATCGCCTATTATGTTCTAGTGAGCTGAAAAGGCGATTGAAGCAGGAACAGAAGGCCAAGGAGAAGGCAGAGAAGGAGAAGGAGAAGGCTCAGCAAGAGACGCAGAGTGTGAAGAAGATCAGCAACGCCATCAAGGAGGACGAAATCAGCCCCAATGTGAGTGTGGGATTTTCACGCAGATGTAGTTTTATGTTTCTGTCTTATTTGCTTCAGCACAAATAGTAAATCGGGGTGCTGCATATCCAGTCTACTATATACAGTCGCGAAGCTTGAGGTGTTTTTTTGCAAATCTCGTGATAAAGTGCTCCAAGCGGTTAGCAACTAGAAACAATAGACTGTCCATGGTCGACTTTGGACTGTGTCGTATTTCTATCGAGTGCTAGCTCGTTGCGTATTTCACATTGATGCTTGTGAAATGTTCGTTATTGGTTGTAATGAAAATGTTAATGGCTAAAATACAATAATTGGAATAATAATATGGGACAAGGAGGAGACGTTTGTAGTGCTATAAATTGTAGCAACAGTAAGAGAAAGAGGCCAGAGTTATCCTTTTTCCGATTTCCGAAAGATTCCTGGGTTTCCACAAGAATGCTGTGCAGAAACAAAACTGTTAATTTGAAGTTCTTTGTGACTGTTAGAATACATTATATCCTTAAATTGCACAATGAAATGTTTCAGTCTAACCGAAAGGACATTAGATACCGGTTAAAGTTCTGTCACTTAGGCTGCTAAATTTCCAGAGAAATAAAGGTGAGGTCTACTTTTGTTTTTCAGAGGATATATTTTTAATTGTAGCTATTAATTTTGTTATTATTTTTATGTGTTATTTTACTAAAGACGTAGAAAAATTAAGTTTGTCTTAATGAAATTTATTGATCACGTTTTATTTTCAATTCTGGTGGGATTATTATTGCTTAGGCCTACTTTTTTCTTCAAAGGATATGTTTTTAATTATAGCTGTTAATTTTGTTGTTATTTTTATTTGTTGCTTTACTAGAGACGTAGAAAAAGTCTGTTACAATAACATTTATTGATCACGTTTTATTTCCAATTCTGGTGTGATTATTATTGCTTAACCTCATCCCACTTTGTTAACTACGTAAGCCTACACTACAAGTACCGGTACACGTAAGTTACTCCATTAATTCATATTTCCATTATTATTGTTGTAAAGAGAAATGCAAATTAATATTTATCGGTTTCATAGTTAATTATCGCTATAATCTTGAATGAGTGAAGCTATTATAGTAAATTTCAGTTCGTTTTGCACAAACAAAAATTATATTAACTTATTTCTTGCAGGTATCTTCGAGTTTATGGTGGAATTTAATATACTTCATTAAAATAATAAATTAACTTTATGCATTTAATATTTCAATAATGGAAGGAAGGTGTTAATTTTTCCAAAAGAACACGACAACGAAAGTGTAACATATTTTGTCGGCTGCTAGGAGAGAGATCTGCGATGATGAGGCAATAGTAGCGATCCTAGTGGTGGGCAACTACCCATGTTTGCATTTTTACTACATATTGAGCTTCGCGACTGTATATAGTAGGCTGTGGTAATATCATACTTTTGCATGCTAGAAATGAGGGGAGAGAGAGAGAGAGAGTGTGAGAGCGAGCGGGGGTGTGTGTGCGTGCGTGCGTGCGTGCACTTTATTGATTAAAACAGTCGTGGTATCACAGATAAAATAGACAAAGTCAAAAGAAAAACAAGACAAACAAACTAAAACACTATATTAACACTAGTTTCCATACATTCATTTATATTGTAAAAAGAGTTTTTGATTAGCCAGCCACGAATAACACACCTAAATCTATTAAAATTAACAATATGTGCACTATAAGCAAGTTTATTAAACATAGACAATGCAATTGATGTAAACCATTGTTTAGACTTGGCTAATCTAACCCTAGGGGTCACAAGGTGGTAATTATGTCTTATACCATAATGATGAATCTCACTATGTGGGTATTAACAGTTTAAATTTGACTTAATTTTAATCAAACAATGAAAAATGTACAAATTCACAACAGTTAAAATTCTTTCATAAATAAAGGTATGCAGTGAGCATTAAAATCAGAATCAGTCAAAATATGTATTGCCTTTTTTCGCAAAAGAAGCGCGTGTGCATGCATGTTTAAGTAGCTACGACGTCCTACAAGTAATCTTACATTCTTGAAGTATTCCTTCATTCATAGCGTTCTGGTTTTTTACTGCAAACACAGCATTCTCCAGTATTTTCTATTTTCTGCCTTTCTTGTAGTCTCCGTATATGATCCAGATACTGTACCTTAATGTCGTCTATCATCTGATACCTTCTTCTGCATCCTAGGGTGGGCAGTTTCTTCTCAGCCACTGACCCAACCAATCCCTTTTTATTTTCCTGATAGTTTCAGCATTATTCTTTCTTCACCCACTGTTCCTAGTACAGCTTTGTTTCTTATTTTGTCTGTTTATTTCACACGCTCCAGTGTTCTCCATATCCACATCTTGAAGTACAGTATATGTGTTATAAATTCTGAGTGCTGTGTTATACACAAGACTTGACTGTGGAGTTGTAAATTTCTCTTGTGAAAATTAGTTTTTCCTCATATAGTCTTCAAATGCTATTCAGATGTTATTAAATGTAATTTCAGTTGTACTTCAGCGGTTTGTTTTTTCTTCAGACCCGGACAAAAACATATAAATGAAGCTTTATTGTATTAGAAAAACAACCAAATAAAATGTTACTGTGGTAAGAATCTATATATATAATTTGAACTGGTAATGGAAATTACGGGAAAACGGCTGGACAGATTTTAATAAATGACCCCCTCATTTTGAAGCTTGGAACTCAAAGTTTTTCGGAAAAATAGTAGTTTTCAGTGAAATGTCAATTTTTAAATATAATTTTCCTATTTTCTAAAATCCATCTGTCGTCAGTTTTGAGAATTAGCTAATAGCATTCACGGCCGACTTGATATTCCCTTTGCTTTTTTGTAAAGGAGAAGCGAAGCGAGCATCAAGTCGGTCGTGTTGCATTTCAGAATAAAACAAAACATATACTACAGTAAACAATATTACACGAAGACCATGATCTGCAAGAATGCTGGCATATTTAGAGCTCAAATTAAATTGGTTATTAAAAACTTAACTTACTAAAAATAATTTACAGGTTCGATTCTGTGGTGTGTAATTTTCTGGGTACAGCTGTGTATTGGATATTAAAAACTACAAAACTTGAGGTGGTTTGATGACATTATTACCATTAGAAATGAAGTGTTTTTGTAGTTAATGCCATGATGTGACTATTTTTCATTAATTATACATATTAATGCTATATTGATGATATGAAAGTGAAACGTTTTGGGGTTATATAAGTAGATGTAGAGGATAACTTAAATTAGATTTTGATTTCTATATTTTACTGAGTGGCAGCTATATAGTATATATAGTATATGTTACTGAAAGCTATAAAACTTACGTAAGATAATAATATTATTAAAAATCAAATATTTTTATAGTTATTAATCAAGTGGGGTTGGGTCTTTTTCATATATTTAATGGCGGTGTGGTGTAGATATTTATATGCGTGGTTCTCTTCAGTATTGGCTTGAGAGAGATTATCTTTCATTGTTATGGAAGCAAATAACTTTCCGAATGTCTGGCATCCTTCATTGAAAATAAATCTGAAAAATGTTTATTTGAACGTCTAATGAACTTAGTTTGCAGCATTTGCTGCACAAGCCACTAGTTGTTTCTATAAACTTGAGTCAGGTTTTCAATTGTTGCAGAGTTATCATTGCAGGTGAAAACAGAGTTTAATTTAAATTTACAAAATTAAAGTATAGTAAGGCACAGAACGAAAATTAGACCATTATTAAAAGTAAGGTATCATGATCATTGATGATTATTCTAAGTTAATGGATTCAGTGTTATTGGAGGTTTCAAAGTCGTAGGCGACAGCTGATGTGGAGTTATGCTCATTATATAACTGTGTGCAAGCAGCTTTGAGTCTCCTAAGATAAGTATAGAAATCAATTGTTGATATTCCACAACAGCAGTACCGGTAATAGCATTTTCATTGCAAAATCTTCATCATCATCACCATGACCACTGTAGCTCAGGCTGCTCAGGTGTGGGTTCGATCCCCGCTTGGGCTGATTACCTGATTGAGTTTTTTTTCTAAGGTTTTCCCTAACTGTGAGGCAAATGCCAGGTAGTTCAAACTTAATCCTTGGCATCATCTTGCCAAATACCATCTCACTATCATCAATTCCATCAAAGTCAAGTAACCTAGTAGTTGATACAGCATTGTTAAATAGGAGACTAAAATAATAATAATCATCATCATCATCATCATCATATTCAACAAGCATTAGGTTTGTACTCGTTTTGTCTTAATTAAAGTGTATTGACTCCATCTTTTTATTGGGCAATCCTAATTTATTTTCCCATCTTGTCTGAAGTTAAGGGTGTTGTGGAATATCCTTTCTTATGGTACCTGAAGCAGATGTTCAACTCAGTTTTCTCTTTATTGCTGAATTGTGTCACTTAGCCTATAAATTCCAAGTGTGTGTCTTATTTCATCAGTTTGGATACAGTGTAATCTGGTTATTTCCATGGTGGATCTGAACATCTCATTTTACAAATATGTTTACTTCTAAAATTATGTGACATATTCAGCTGGGCCTTCCAGGTTCTTAAGGCATTGTCAGAGTATAAATAGAACAGGACAAGTGATAAGCTGCATTCTTGGCGAACTTCCAAGTTGATTTGTAGGTCAATCTGGCTGTTCCTTTAGAGCTGATGTGTAAGAATTTTATTCAGGATACATTACCAGCATTTGCTGGAGTCATCAAATACACATCTCAATATCCATACACAAGAATTACATCACCATACCGCAGTCTAGTATATACAGTCACGAAGCTTGAGTTTAGAGGGTGCTAGGAACAATTGTTTGTGCCGGTACTATTTTGCATTGTCTGTTATGAGGCGATATTAGCAATCCTAGTGGTTAGCAACTATTCATGTATGCATATTTACTACGTATAGAGCTTCTTGACTGTATATATTAGACTGTGACTGTACTCTGCATTAGGGAAATGTGTGTGGTATCTTGAAGACTGTGTGCACTTAGGCTGTAATCTTACACAGAACTAGCAAGAGGTTGGGCTGTTGCTTGTTGTTGCTTGACATTTCAAGCGCAGTTCACTTAAGAGTGGTTCTCAGAAATAAACTTCGGTAGTAGTCGCTGAAAATAATGATAGCTGTTACTTTTGCCTCCTCAGGAGTACTTCAGACTGCGCACACAGGCTGTTGCACAGCTGAAACAGACGGACGATCACCCGTACCCACACAAGTTCCACGTGTCCATCTCACTCGCTGACTTCATAGAAACATACAGCAATGTGGGAGATGGTGAGATACTGGACAGCACCCAAGTCAGCGTGGCCGGTGAGTTACAGCACTTGAATATATGTTTACAGTGAACTTAGTAAATACGGTGTGCTCCAAAGAAAGGACACAACCCATCTACTGGTACTTTGAACTTTAAAAAAGATATTGAAAATGGTTTCACCTGTTTTGGATTGGAGCTGAACCCTTTTCCATGACATTATAAAGGTAAGCGTTCACTACATCGTATCGCACTCCTCGTACGAATCGCACGCAACGGATATTTTAAGTGCAGTGCGTTCACTGTAACGGCTCCACCTCATCGCCTCATCGGATTCCCTATCAGCTGTTTGAAACATGACGTCGTACGATATTGACATTGCTGAAAGCACAGGAGTTGAGGTTAGGTCTATTAATTACGTCTGTTAGCGAATAAGAATTTGTAATTGCTTCATGCGTCTTAATTGAAAAGGAAGAAACGAAAGAATTATTGGTTACATAATATATTTGCAAGAAATGACTTTATTAAATTATATAATTATTATTCTTCGCAATTTTCTACACGCAAAATAAGTTTTCCATCTGCCATTTTGGCGCGACACTGAACATGGCACAACATAATAGTAACAGTTGAGCAATTAAAATTGATTTATTAAAGAAGGCCATGATCGCACGCATCAGAAAAGTTGCCCATCCGAGAAACGTGGACGGATTTGCCTAGAGGTGATGCGTCCAATATGATGTAGGGAATGCAGTTACATAACAATTACAGCAAAGATAGCCTTTTTCCGATCCATGTGATTCGTCCGATGCGTGCAATACGATGTAGTGAACGCTTACCTTAAGGTATCATTTGCAATGTTTGTTCGTTTGTGTTCGAAATCTTCCATTATTGGCTTTTATTCTTCACTGTACTGGTATGGGGATCCTTTTCAGATGTTACACCCTTTAAAAATCGTCGAAGTTAAAAAAATTGAGAATTAAGAAGGACTGTCTTTGTTTTGAGAGCAAGAGAGTACTGAAAAATGTAACATGACTATAGTTGCATTAACAGTGTGGTAATTTGCTCCATCTTGCTGAAACCAAAAAGTCGTTCATTCTTCTACAATAGTACAGTGAACTCTTGGATTATGTCACGATAAACCTCCTTGTTGAAAGTTTATAATGCTGGGTACTTTGCATTATTCACGCAAGCATTTCCATCTATGAGTGATGCACCAAAGCTATAGATTTTTTCCTGCTCACCAGTGTAGGTGAGACGTAGATGGGAGGATAATATTAAAATGGATTTGAGCGAGGTGGGATATGATTGTAGAGACTGGATTAATCTTGCTCAAGATAGGGACCGATGGCGGGCTTATGTGAGGGCGGCAATGAATCTCCGGGTTCATTAAAAGCCATTTGTAAGTTGTAACCTCAATCAGGTTTGTCTTCAGACACAGAATATTGAAGCAGTAATTTTATACCTTTTTTTTCCGGATCGAAAAAGAAAGATAAAACACAAAACATTGACAAAAATTGAAAACAAAGATAAAGCATAAAACATTGACAAAAATATAAATAGATCAATTTCTTAACCCATTAAGTCCCAAATTATTTTTTTCTACATTTTGGTGTTTTATTTATTGGAAACACGTAAGAATGCCCAACAGAACACATACCTAACATACAAAATATTTTGAGATGCCTGGTTTCAGAGAAAATAGCTGTTCTCTAAATAGGACGCTGGGATCTACTGTAATCATAAGAACCAAATTTTCCTGATACAGTCATATCTCATGAAATAACAAAAAACTATTACTAAATTTGGCTGATACAGTCATATTTTATGAAATGATGCAAAACATTGCATACACAGTGTGACTTTACATTTCACACAGTATGACTTCGGTTTTCCTCCACAGCCAGTTTGTGCGCATCTTCTCTCTTCCTTTCTTCGGACAATGATGTGTCCAACTCCATCCATCCTGACATCAGAACAACTCTTAGATGGTGATGCAGATGGTCGCCCTAGTTGCTTCCTGCTTGTGTCAAGTTTGAGATAGGACATAGTCACTGCACATCTGAAATTTAGAAGGTCCAGTGCATTTGCCCCATGTACATGTCTATATAGGAGCCATGCATACACCAATGCCATGTCTATCAATGTTGTAAATATGGACCAGTAATACTTCTTTCTTGGGACACCAATTACGTATTTTCCTACTAGCCAATCATGATGATCAACACCTCCGTGAGGAAAATGTAGTCTTCATTACTCCGAGATTTGTGGTGCCATAATTTGTGGAAACAGTGACATACTTGTTGTCATTTCACCGGACGAAAAGTACTTCTCTATTTCAGTCATCCAAAAAACTCCATGGCGCTTCAGCCCACATGCCGAAGCAGAGGTGGACGATCATCCAACCAGAATGGAAGTATCGTGTGTTTAGCACCATGAACCCCCCAGCCATTATAGCTGGTTTGCGAAACCGAATTTTCGCTACCTATCGTAGCTCCCCAAGTGCATCACGATGCTGGGTGGGCACCAGTCCCATACACGGGCCGAAATTTCATAAGAAAATTTCTTCCCCCATGAGGACTCGAACCAGCGCGCATTCCGTAACGCGAGTCCTAGGCAGGATGGCTTAGACCATGTCGCGGGATCTATTTCGGTCATACTAATAGTAAAATGTACCTCGATCTTGCTTCTTCAATTCCTTGCTGTTCCGTAGTGGACATTCTTCAGTAAGGCGCTCTCTTACAGTTCCTGTTGCTCTGTATCCTAACTTTGAAGATGAATAGGGATATCATGATTTGTGAAATAGTTATCAAAGAGCACAGTATAACTATTTGAGTGTTCAACACAGTCGAGCATATTCAGAATCACTCTCGATCCAACAACAAATCATCTTTTTCATTTTCCACAGCATCCTTTCCACAATATAGGTCGATATTGAAGCAGTACCCACTGGTTCCACAAAGAGCCCATAATTGTACCCAAATCTGATTGGCTTCCCACGAATGAACTGTTTCAGACTGTGATGCCAATAATACTTAACAGTCATTTCATCCACAGACAGAAATTCCTAAAAAAAATCCCGAACTGCTGAAATGAAGTATTTGTCATCTTTATGAGAGGTATGACTTTGAGTCTGAATCAGCATCACACAAGGAACATGGCCGTCGGAAGCAGTGCTTACTCACTCTGATACCACTCCGCACGGAATAGTAATAATAATATCTGATATGTTCACACCTGTGGAGTAATGGTCAGCACGTCTGGCTGCAAAACCAGGTGGCCTGGGTTCGAATCCCGGTCGGAGCAAATTACCTGGTTGAGGTTTTTCCGGGGTTTTCTCTGAATCCAATACGAGCAAATGCTGGGTAACTTTCAGTGCTGGACCCTGAACTCATTTCACCGGCATTATCACCTTCATTTCATTCAGACGCTAAATAACCTAGATGTTGATACAGCGTCGTAAAATAACCTAATTAAAAAAATATCTGATATCACTAAATATTGGGTAGTCATATGTTCGTAACAAATGGAATGCCATCATACGCAGAGGAATGTTATATTATATTACACTTCATCCCAGCGTCCTATTTAGAGGACACCAATATTTGCATTGTTGTCAAAGTCAGCTAGCATTATTGATGATAACGATTATATACCAGATTGAAACACTAAACTATCTGGTATATATATTCACAAAACAATAATTACATTAACAAAATCTCGGGTGATATTGGCAGTGATAGGCTGTAATATGAAGTGCAATTGTGTAGGGTGAAGAAAAAATATAAAATAAAATAAAATTGTAATAGAAACCAAGTCCAAAATATTATTTTGTACATCAAAACAGTTCAGTTTGTAATATGACACACACAATTAACATAATTAGGCTATTGTGATTGCTAAAAAAAATAAATAAGCTACTGTCCTCTAAATAGGACACTGGGATATAATGGGTTAATAATAACAGTGTATGTTTCCATAGAAACGATTTCTTAGCATCGCCACAGATACATTTGGTTATACTTGTCACTATCTCTGTGTCCAAAAAGGTCACACTGTGGAAATGTTATAACCTAAATTAAACGTATTCCAAATTATTTGACTTAATAGCTTCCAAACTACCTGGATTTATGTGAGTGGACTTGTTCTTTAAGCACATAATACTCCACTGTATTTTCGTAAGTGTTGATATATAAACTTAATTGTCTCTGGCACTTAGTAGACATTTCGTGGGTTCATGCGACCATGATAAGGAAAAGTACAACAAAACACATTGTTTTTCTCACGTTATCACTGTTGTTTTTGCAGGTCGCATCCATGCCATCAGGGAGTCAGGGGCCAAGTTGATATTCTACGACCTGAGAGGCGAAGGGGTCAAGATCCAAGTGATGGCCAATGCCAAACTCTACGAGTCAGAAGAAAAGTTCCTGGTAGACACTGCCAAGTTGAGGCGAGGTGACATTATTGGTTGTGTTGGCAACCCTGGGAAAACGAAAAAAGGAGAGTTGTCCATAGTTCCCAAGAAAGTGAAGCTCTTGTCACCCTGTTTGCACATGCTGCCACACTTGCATTTTGGACTGAAAGACAAGGTGACAAAAAATTAATAAATACAAAACTTTATAGTTTTAATTATGTTCACTGTCCACGCCTGTGGAGTAATGGTTAGCGCGTCTGACCGCGAAACCAAGTGGCCCAGGTTCGAGTCCCGGTCAGGGCAAGTTACCTGGTTGAGGTTTATTCCAAGGTTTTCCTTCAACCCATTACAAGCAAATGCTGGGTAACTTTCTGTGCTGGACCCTGGACTCATTTCACTGACATTATCACTTTCATTTCATTCAGACGCTAAATAACGTGAGATGGTGATACCCAGTATAAAAAAAAATATGTTTACTCATATTTTCTCAATAAAAAAGTTGTAATGTACTAAAAAAACACTACTACTGGATTTTGATGGGAACATATTTTCATTATTTCTGATACTGATAACAAAAAAAAAAAGTCTCTTGGCATGCTGTTTACGTAATTTTGGTTGAAAACTGTGGGATAGATTTTATTCATATTTTGTACTTTATCCGATTCACAAAAAGAAAGAGGTATGTACTAAGATTGTATTTCTGTCAATGTTTATTTTATTAACAATAAACAATAAACTTAGAATTTCAGATTTTTTGTTGAAGAAATAGAGACAGTTGTCTTTAAATTAAAAACAATAAAATGCCAGTTTTCATGAAATAAGCCATAACAATTTTCTTCATATTTTATTTATTTCGTGAAGAAAATTTTTTTTTCAATTAGAACATTGAAGGCTGCGTGTCTGGCATGTAAAACCTGTGTGGAGGAAAGCTTAGGGATAGGAGGTGTGTCAGAAAGTCCAGGATGAGATGATTGGATGTTGTGAAGGATATAGGAAAGTTGGACGTGAGAGACAGGAATATCAGAATGTTAAAAAATTGTCAGGCAGGCCAGGACTCTGCAAGGACTATAGTGGCAAGGATTAACACTGACCCACATGTCTTCAAAAGTTTTGAATGGATTGTGGATGTAGTACAAACTATCCCGAGAACAGCAGACTTCTATTTATACTGCAGTCTGTAATGTATAAAAGGTAGAAAAGATTATATCATTGTTCTCTTACTTGTTTTCGGCTGCTTGTCTTTGCAAATTACTGTATAAAAATAACCTCCTATCTTCATTCCATACAACCACACCACACAAACTTTCATCAATGAGAGATGTCTGTAATCCAAGCCGGACCAATTTTCATGTTTACTTCCTCTTCCAGCACATATTTTATGAGTGTTGTCTAGGGTTCGTTTTTATGAATGAATAAAATCTGGCATTTGTTGATAGTTATTTGCAATTTAGTCAAATCTGTTAGTTATTTGTGATTGAGTAAAATCTGGGCTTTCTTGATAATCGTTTATGAATGAGTTAAATCTGGGTTTGTTGGTAGTTATTTGTGTTGGAATGAAATCAGTTGATAATATTTTTTGATTGCATAAGACCTGTTGATAATTATTTGTGACTGAATGAAATCTGGGGGTTTGTTGATAATTATTTGTGACTGAGTAAAATCTGTTGATAAGTATTTGTGATTGAGTACAGCCTGGAATTGTTGATAATTATTTATGATTGAGTAAGATCTGTTGATAATTATTTGTAATTTAATAAAATCTGGGGTTTCTTGATAATTACTTGTGAGTGAGTAAAATCTGTTTATATTTATTTGTGATTGAGTAAAATCTGGGGTTTGTTGATAATTATTTGTGAGTGAGTAAAATCTGTTGATATTTATTTGTGATTGAGTAAAATCTGGGGTTTGTTGATAATTATTTGTGAGTGAGTAAAATCTGTTGATATTTATTTGTGATTGAGAACAATCTGGGGTTTGTTGATAATTGTTTGTGATTGAGTAATTTGGGGTTTGTTGATAATTATTTGTGAGTGAGTAAAACCTGGGGTTTGTTGATAATTATTTATGAGTGAGTAAAATCTGGGGTTTGTTAATAATTATTTGTGATTGAGTAAAATCTGGGGTTTGTTGATAATTATTTGTGAGTGAGTAAAATCTGGGGTTTGTTGATAATTATTTGAGTGAGTAAAATCTGTTGATATTTGCAAATTAAGCTTTCAGGAATAACTCCCTGTAAAGTTAATTTGAATAATTTCGAGGGAAAAATTGTTCCGGGGCCGGGTATCGAACCCGGGACCTTTGGTTAAACGTACCAAACGTACGTTTAACCAAAGGTCCCGGGTTCGATACCCGGCCCCGGAACAATTTTTCCCTCGAAATTATTCTGTTGATATTTATTTGTGATTGAGAACAATCTGGGGTTTGTTGATAATTGTTTGTGATTGAGTAATTTGGGGTTTGTTGGTAATTATTTCTGAGTGAGTAAAATCTGTTGATATTTATTTGTGATTGAGAACAATCTGGGGTTTGTTGATTATTGTTTGTGATTGAGTAATTTGGGGTTTGTTGATAATTATTTGTGATTGAATAAAATCCGGGGTTTCTTGATAATTATTTGTGATTGAATAAAATGTGATGTTTGTTGATAATTATTTATAATTGAATAAAATCTGAAGTTTGTTGATAATTATTTGTGATTTAGTAATCCGGGGTTTGTTGATAATTGTTTGTGATTGAGTAATTTGGGGTTTGTTGGTAATTATTTGTGAGTGAGTAAAATCTGTTGATATTTATTTGTGATTGAGAACAATCTGGGGTTTGTTGATAATTGTTTGTGATTGAGTAATTTGGGGTTTGTTGGTAATTATTTGTGAGTGAGTAAAATCTGTTGATATTTATTTGTGATTGAGAACAATCTGGGGTTTGTTGATTATTGTTTGTGATTGAGTAATTTGGGGTTTGTTGATAATTATTTGTGATTGAATAAAATCCGGGGTTTCTTGATAATTATTTGTGATTGAATAAAATGTGATGTTTGTTGATAATTATTTATAATTGAATAAAATCTGAAGTTTGTTGATAATTATTTGTGATTTAGTAATCCGGGGTTTGTTGATAATTGTTTGTGATTGAATAAAATCTGGGATTTTTTTTTTATAATTTTTGTGATTGAATAAGATCTGAAGTTTCTTGATAATTATTCATGATTTAGTAATCTGGGGTTTGTTGATAATTACATATTTGTGATTGAATAAAATCTTGGGTTTGTTGATAATTATTTGTGATTGAGTGTAATCTGGAGTGTGTTGTATAATGAGTTGAAAGGGAATTAGGAAGTACAGTTAGTTACTTCTGTAAACAATAGTATTCGACAGTGCCACTGCCACTCTTCTATGTACCTGCCAGTTGATGAAATTCTTGAAACAACTTAAATAAGAGCTCCGTACATACTGTACAATTCCAGTAACAATACACAGTACCAGCACCACATGTCCAGTTCCTCTTTTACCTGAGCATCCCTCGGAGTTAAATTCTTGGGCAGACGGCAAGACAAATTTTAAGAAAAATCCATTGACTGTTCTTAATCTTCACTAACCATTAGAATCCCTTTACGAATTATCTAAATGATTTGTTTAAAAATTCTATTTGAATATTATGTTTTAACATTAATTTGAATAGTAACTTGAAGGGGAATAATGGCTAGTTCCTTTCATCCAGAGATTAATTAACCAGTCTCCACTGTATAACAGTTTATTGTTCTGAGTATTTTCAACTGTTTGTAATTAATTTCTTGCAGGAGACCCGCTACCGCCAGAGGTACCTGGACTTGATTCTGAATGAAAGAGTACGGCAGAAATTCCACACTCGTGCACAGATCATATCATACATACGTATGTTCTTTGACAAACTGGGCTTCCTGGAAGTGGAGACGCCCATGATGAACATGATTGCTGGTGGAGCTACTGCCAAGCCATTTGTGACGCACCACAACGAACTCAATATGGACCTGTACATGAGGATCGCCCCTGAGCTGTACCACAAGGCGAGTGATTCGATATTGCAACTTTGTCTATGTATTACTTAGTTGTCAGTCACTCTGAGATATTGCCAATTTTCTGCTACTGCTTCTTCTTGGGAAGTATTGTTCCCATCTGCAGTTTTGTCCACGGAATGGATTTTTTGGCAGAAAAATCCGAACAGTTCAAGATTAATTCAGGTTTGTTAGCTTATCATGTGTGAAAGGAGTGCTATGTTTTGCCATTCCTCTAGGAAGATTCTGGAATGGGAGTTGAAAGCAATTCTGGGTAAATTCTGTAAAAATGTACTGTTTTCAACTTCAATGTAGATTTACACAGAAATATGGGCTATAAATAGAGGTGAAGTTATTGCATTAATTTTTTGTATTAAAATTGATTTTAAAAGTAGCATTTTGTAGTACAGGTCAGCTCTGGATATAGTGAACTCAGTTATAGTGAACATTTGGCTATAGTGAACCTAAATCGTTTGTCCCGACACGCAATCATTAAAAGGTACATTAATATTTCCATTTATAGTGAACCCTCACTTCAGTTATAGCGAACCTAAAACTAGAACTTCCCCAAGAAAATGTAATTTTTAAAATGGCCAAAATAGTAATTTAGGAAACCCTTTCTCCTATAAGCTTCCAAGAATATGTTCAGAACAAAATCTCGAACCTTCTACTCCTTAAGTGCATTGAAAGACAAAGGATTCGTTCAGCTTCCTGGACAGCTTGAAACATGTTAAAGAGAATAGTGTACGCAGTGAGGAATAAAGGAAGGATTAGTTCTGACTTTAAAAGAGGTTATTTGAAGAATAGGAAGAGGAAGTGTTTTCTTTTGTAAAAGGGAGTGGAATGATGACCAAAGGGTAAATACAAGAAGGATTACAGTATAATGGTCCTCAATCCTTCCTCCCACATCGTTGTAAAAGTGAACCCTGGGAAATTCCAAGGCCGAGTACACAGTAGCATACCTCTAGTGGGAAGAGGTGCGAAATCGGTCAGTGCCTACTACCTACATGGCCAGATTAGATTCAAGTTTGGAACTGTGAACATTCAGAATGTTTAAGTTGGAAGATAAAGCGAACATTATTACTGATATTGAACGTGGTCTGTCCCAAGTGGACATTGTAGTTGTTGTTGTTTTCTAATGCCAGGCGTTTGACAATAAAGTCATTTGACCTCTCGCACTCCAATATTTTTCAAAGATATTATCATGACCAGCCACTGAAGCACAGATTTTGAGGTGTTCCGAATCCATTTCTTGGTTTGAGTTGCACAATGGACAGTTAGGGGACTGATATATTCCAATTCTATGCAGGTGTTTGGCCAAACAATCATGGCCTGTTGCCAATCTAAATGCAGCTACAGACGATTTTCGTGGTAAATCGGGAATTAACTGTGGATTTTGATGCAGAGAGTTCCATTTTTTCCCTTGAGATTGTGTCATCAAATTTTGTTTGTTGAAGTTTAAGTATATAGATTTAATAAATCTTTTCACAGAGTAATACGTAGATTTAGTAACAGGTCTGTAAGTAGCAGTGCTGCCCTTCTTTGCTAAAGCATCCGCATTCTCGTTTCCCAGGATTCCACAATGGGATGGTATCCATTGGAATACAATTCTTTTATTGAGTGATATTAATTGAGAGAGCATTTTAGTTATTTCTGCTGTTTGAGATGAAGGTGTGTGTTTAGAGACGATTGATAGAATAGCTGCTTCGGAGTCTGACAATATAACTGCATTTTTAAATTTATTGATGTGGCACAGAAGATTCCCGAGACTTTCACTTATTGCAATGATTTCTCCATCAAAACTTGTTGTTTCATATCCAAGAGATCTATAAAGTGAGAAGAGACAGCACGTAACACCTGCACCGGCACCTTGTTCTCTGGAGATCAAGGATCCATCAGTGTATAAATGAAGCCAGTTTTGTGGAGGGTACCTAATATTAATTGTCTCTAAAGACAATTGTTTTAGTATTTCATTGTTTACTTCTGATTTTAGTATTTCTTCTGTTAAATTTAGATTATATTCTATATTTAATAGAGTTAAAGGGTTTGGTTTAATTTGTAGGTTTTCTTTTAAATTCGGGATATTGATTTTCTGTTTTAATTCTTGAACAATGGACATTAATATTATATGTATAGCAACGTCACTAGTATAAAAACACACACTTCTGTTTTGGTGAACCTCGGATATAGTGAACGAAATATGCTGGTCCACTGAGGTTCACTATAACCGGAGTTGACGGTATTAATTATTTGAATAAATAGCTTTCATTAGCTTAAATATGTTTTGCTAGTTTATGTATTTGAGAGGGATTAATGAAAATAAAGATATACAACCTAAATGGTAATGGACCTGATCATTGTTACAATGTTCAGTTATACTATAAAGGCCTCCCCAAACAGACGCGATACGGAATGCGTTACGATAGCGTTACGATTTCGCGATAACGCAATATCGCACTATCGCGAAGAGGTGCCCAAACTGGCGCGTCCGCGATATACGATATTCTAACGTCCCCAGCCAATCAGAGTATCGTAATGGGTGACCACATATGCGGATTTTAGTTTTCCAGCCACAGCGCAAAGACCAGTTACCTTCAGCAGGTGTATATCACTTGTGCTCACAGATTGCGATTTCGGATTACTTGTAAACGAACGTGGAATTTTTTATCGAGTTCGTAAAGGAAAATCCTTGGCATGGAAAAGGAGAAGAAATGGAAGGAGATAGCTACAAAGTTAGATGTAAACAATAAGTGCAATTATTTATTTATAATTTGATGTCATACTGGCTTGTAGACTTAGGCGGGGTTTACGCTAGAAAATAAATAATTGTCGCAAAAATTCACAAATGAAAAAACATTTATTTGTGCAAATTGCAAAATGCTTGTACAATATTATAAATAATTGTGCAGAAATATAAAATTAATAAAGTATGTGGAAACAAAAAGTTATGTAATTTGTTTGTCGGATTTTATTACTTTCAATATCTTACCACACTCTAGATACACTTATGTAAGTAAATCATTAGACGTAGGTATGTTTAGAATAAATTACTACTGAATTTACTTCACATTAAAATTCGTTATTTTATGGGTACTCTAAACATTGAAGTTCTTTACTAGCAGGCTCTTCAAGGTTAGCAGAGTGCTAAGGTTAGTTGTTGAACTAAGGTATAAAATTAATCTTTTTCTTCCCTTGTGGCATTTAACTCGTGAATCCACAACCTCCTGCAACAAAAAGAGCAAATTAAAAAAAAATAAAGTTTATGATCGGGTAGGCGTACTTGTTATTTATTTCACATTCTTGGCAAAGAAAAGCTAAATCATCACTTTATACATTTTTATATTGTTTATCTTAACCATACATGACTACCATGGACTTACCTGCACCTGCTTTGCCTGCGACGATTCTCATCCAAGAAAGAGAAGTTCCTCTTCCTTTGCAGATGAATCCATAAATGACACACTTCAACCCAGCATCAAAATAAACGCGTGGCGTTCTCGCGATCTACATCTCCGGGAGAATAGAACGCAGAATCGTCGCGTTCTACTTGCTGCGGTAATAACGCATATTGCGATAATCGTGTGTGTGTGAACACAATCATTGAACGCAATGAAAACATTTATCGCAAAATCGTAACGCTATCGTAACACATTCCAATCGCGTCTGTTTGGGGGAGCCTTAGACTGTATAGTTTCAATTATGTTGCCAAAAAAGACAAAAAACTAACAAGCAAAATCCATGAAACTGCAAAAAGAATGTAAAAATACGTAGAGGATGACCCATTTTGCTATAACAGTATAACACTCAATGACAACTGGCAATTGTAATTTAAAAATGAGCTGTCAAAATATTACAAACAGTTGGTGCTTCCCTTCACTCCTGCCCGGGAATGATATTATGTTCATATCTGTCAGAGAGTTTCAAGAGTCATACTCTTTGGTCCACATGCAAAGATCAATATTTTGCGATTCACTGTATCCCAGACTCCACAAAAACAAAGTTCCTGGCCTTATCCTGAAGAACGAAACAAAATTTAGAAAATTTATTAAAATTAACAAAAGATTACACATTCTTCGAAACTGCTTGTATTTCTCTGAAAATACAATTTATCACAATAGTATCCATTTATAGCATTAATTCGCGATAATGAAACTGGCTTCAGAGTTGCAATTATGATGAAATATAAAGGAAACTGAAGAAAGGAACATGAAGTGCTTTGTTTATTTTTATAGCATTTACTGCAATTGCGATATTTTCATGCCTCTAATCTTCACTGCTTCTTGACTGCCATTCTGCAAAATCTTTGTTACTCTACCCTTAGTACGTGGACCATTTCGACTGAAATGTGTTGTCTTTGCTGTGGCAGATGCTAGTGGTGGGTGGAATTGACCGGGTCTATGAAATAGGACGCCAGTTCCGGAATGAAGGCATTGACCTGACCCACAACCCTGAGTTCACAACATGCGAGTTCTACATGGCGTACGCTGACTATCACGACCTCATTCATCTCACAGAGTCACTGTTGTCAGGTGAGTGGGGGCAAGAGGAGTCTCAATGATGCAGTCATTAGTATGCCTTCTCTTTTCTTCTTTGAACTTGTTAGAATTCGTGTGTTCCTTGGTTAACAGAAACAAAGTTGCCTTGTCAAAGAAACACACAATAATCTAAGAACGACTTGTCTTCATCAAGTTTTGTGTTATTGGATTGGTTTTCAACAACTGCTGAAAGTGGCACTCATTGATCTTAGCAGAAGCAGAAAGGATCTTGGCATCCATCACTGTGATGAAAGATGAGTGGAACAGAGAAAATTCTCTCAGGCACTGGGATTTGAACCTGGGTTTTCAGCTCTACATGCTGATGCTCTATTCACTAAGCCACTCTGGATTTCCATCCCGATGTCAGATTGAATCATCTCAGTTTAAGTTCCATCTCTTGAATTCCCCCTAGTTGCCTACCCTCATGCACTGCGTCATAGATGTATGACAGTGGCACAGTGTCCATACTTTGGTACATCGTAATAATATATGATATGCGAAAAATAATCACTTAGTGATTTAAGACGGTGCTTACTCAGTCAGAATTAAATCGAGACGTTTGAGATGGGCAGGGCATGTAGCACGTATGGGCGAATCCAGAAATGCATATAGAGTGTTAGTTGGGAGACCGGAGGGAAAAAGACCTTTAGGGAGGCCGAGACGTAGATTGGAGGATAATATTAAAATGGATTTGAGGGAGGTGGGGTATGATGATAGAGACTGGATTAATCTTGCACAGGATAGGGACCGATGGCGGGCTTATGTGAGGGCGGCAATGAACCTCCGGGTTCCTTAAAAGCCATTTGTAAGTAAGTAAGCTTACTCAGTCAGATCCTGGCCACTTAGTCACTCATAACGAGTGCACCTCTGCACATGTGTGGACATTGTGCCACTGTCGTACATCTATGACGCAGTGCATGAGGGTAGGCCACTAGAGGGAACCCAAGAGGTGGAACTTAAACTGAGAGGATTCAATCCGACAGCGGGATGGGAATCTGGTGTGGCTTAGTGGATAGAGCGTCAGCATGTAGAGCTGAAAACCTGGGTTCAAATCCCGGTGCCGGAGAGAATTTTTCTCTGTTCCACTTATCTTTCATCGTATGATGACGCAGAATTTCTGCACAGAAATATCATAATATGTACTTCGGTACATCATAATAATAAACCATCACTGTGCTTTCATAAATCAACTTGATGTGCAGATCTTATGCAGGCACTTCTAGTGCCTTAAGGCAGCTTTGACATTAATACGAGATGCATCCAGAAAGTAAGTTTCCCTGGTGCTGTTTACATAAATAAAACACAATTTCATGGGAAGATTTATTGGAACTTACTTACAACTGGCTTTAAAGGAACCCGCAGGTTCATTGCTGTCCTCACATAAACTCGCCATCAGTCCCTGTTCTGAGCAAGACTAATCCAGTCCCTATCATCATATTCCACCTCCCTCATATCCATTTTAATATTATCCTCACATCTATGCCTTCGCCTCCTCAAAGGTCTTTTCCCCTCAGGTCTTCCAACTAACACTCTATATGCATTTCTGGATTCACCCATACATGCTACATGCCCTGCCCACCTCACACTTGTGGATTTAATGTTCCTCTTTATGTTAGATGAATATTTATTGGAACAGATACAGCAATTGTTAAGATATTTTTGAACATATTCCCCACCGGAATTGAGACATTTGTCATACAATGGGATCAACAGAAAAGTGAAGATGGCTGTCACACACTGCTTCCAATCCCAGGTGGCAGACTTCTACGACATAGAAATACAAAAGTTGGTCCCACGGTATGACAAATGTCTCAATTTCGATGGGGCCTATGTTGAAAAATAGCTCAATAATTGCTATATCTGTTTCAATAAATCTTTCCATGAAATTGTGTTTTCTTTCTGTGAATGGCTCTAAGGTAACCTACTTTCTGGGCAGCCTTCATACAACAAGTTGCGTGGAATCAGTTGTTTGAAAGTGAACGTATGTAATCAGTTGTATGCTGACAAGAAACTGTTAATGATCTTATGTCGAGACCTCCCTTCCAACTCCACACACAGATCTACACAGCGGATATACATATGTATACTTTTTTTATCTCGATTTGACTTATCTCTAAAACAATACATTTGCGAAAATACAACTTCGAGAAACATTTCTTTGTTTGAAGGAGAAGAAAAAAGCAGTAATTTTTTATTTACTGGAGGTTATCAAGGTCGTTTAAGGTCAACTTTGTTTTGTGAATTTTCATCAGATTCTGATTATGTCCACAAAAAAAAATAATAATAATAATAATTTTTGTCAGAAACATTTAATTACCAAACCCTTGTTTTTATAAAATATTTGACGAAATTGAAGAACTTAATACATTGTAATTCTCTGAAAGATGTGTCTTAGATTTCTCTTGTTTACCTGTAAGATGGATATAAACACACTATTAACACAGAAGTCAGATTTATTTTGTTTACCTTTCACATAAACACAGACGTCAATACAAACAAATTACGCACAGCAGTTTGTCCTCTGAAGAATACTGTTTTTTTTCACTTTTGGGCTTATTAAAGTAAAAAATAAAGAAATGACCGCATTTGGATACAACTATATTTTGTGAACAATTTCAATAAAGATTGTCTTAGACCTAGCAAAACAGAACGATTGTTCAAGATTTGGGCTTTTGTATAGCATGAGTCCAACATGTATTCTGAAAACTTCATGCTTAAGTATCGTCCATTGCTTAAATTAATTTCAAATTAACAAGTTTCTCACTTTAACACATTGTAAAAAAATGCACATGTGACATGGAAGTCAAGTTGTATGCAGTTAGTTCGTAACCTTGCAGGTATGGTGAAGAGTATCCACGGCACATACAAGATCAAGTATCATCCAGAAGGGCCTGATGGGGAGGAGGTAGAGCTAGACTTCACACCACCCTTCAAGCGAATTTCGATGTTCCCATCACTGGAAGAGGTATTGAACGTGAAGCTGCCAGATCCAGACAAGTTGGGAACTCCCGAAGCCATCAAGTTCCTTAGCGACCTCTGTGAGAAGCAAGGGGTGGAGTGCCCTCCTCCACGTACAGCTGCACGGCTGCTGGACAAGGTGATGTACAGCTTTGTACAAAATTTTCATCATAGAGAAATAGTCTGTGTATATGCTTGCATGTGGGTGAGCAAGATGGGTTTGGTTTTGTCCCCCCATTATGTGTCCCCTAATGTTCTTCTGAATTTTGTGTTGGCTAGGTTTGACCCTTATGTGAAGAATAATTTTCGCTTTATTGTAAGTCTTGTAACTTCTTTGGTGTCCATAGGTGTTGAAATGAGTGTAGTTCTGTTCCTTTCTTGGCTAGCAGAACAACAGTTCTTTTTCCAGAAATACCAACATTGAAAATGATTGCTTTTTCTTATTTTTTAGGAGTTTTACTATTTCCTTTGCTTCATATGAGACTTTTTTTTCTCCCCAAGCAGCATTCACTATCACCCTTTAGTATAAAAGCAATCAATGACTTTACACTATGTATATTTGAATGGAGGACAAATTGAAAGTCCTCATCAATTAATATTTATTTTGTTGTTTTTCCTTTAAGTTTAGAGATTAATGTGCTATCAAGTAAAATACAGTAAACTACATAATTAGTTTGTCAGCATAATTAAACCCTGACCTGAATGCAGATAACTCAACTTTTTACACTGAAGAGAAAAAAAAGTTCTTTCATTGGCTGTACTCATCACTGGTTACAGTACAACAAAAGTAACTTTGTTTTCTGATGAAAGATTATATCTTTTGTCATTTAATATTGTTTTGTGCAATGACAAATCCATGAAGTTGTTGGGGGGGGGGGGGGGAAATTAATTAGAAAACAAAATTGATGATTGAAATCCACATAAAACATTCATTTACACGTATAAAATTAGACATAACACTGAAAAGACTTCCACTGGATTCGAAAGAATGAGCAAACATGGAATAGGAACCATGCATTTTGTTCTGGCTTCTCAAATTGATTGACACTAGGAGTTATGACCAAAGGACAATTTTGAGATTTTATTTGCCCTTGGAGTCCCGGAAAATTGGCTTGAGTTTGTCAAGTGTTTCCTGGAAAATATCTCAATTGTCTCCTTATAATATCTGGAACGCGTGGTTCAGTGGTAGTTACAGAAATATTAATGGCGGGTGGAAGGGAATCTTGAAAAATATAGAAGAATATGAAATGTTTAAGAAATACAAAAAAATTTTACCAAAATATTATGAAATATGAAAAAAAAAAAAAATTAGTGTTGTCTCTACTGATTGTGAATTGTGAAAATCTTTGTTCCCCATACCATTAGCAGGAATGGTTTAGAATACGAAATTTCATATTTGCCTGTCTTCAGTTATAAGTATAGAATGCGTTTTTAGTTCTGTACCTGTTTTGTTTGCTACATCTTTGATGTATGTTATTCAGATATCTCTACATTTCATATACACAGGATCCCCCTATTGAAATTCTATAGGACATAAAATGCCTAAATGAAACATAAGCTCCTATAATTGCCTGAAAACTATGTTTGTGCCTGAAAAGCGCCTTTTTAGTATTTTGCGTATATTTAAAATAAAAATAGCGGTAATATAAAAATGCCCAAAAATTGCTATTAAAAAAAAAATTATCTTACAAACACTGGTCTGGCAAGTTTGTTCCATATTCGTCTTAGAAAGGGAGGGAAGAAGATTTTACCTAATTTTCTGGAACCGAAGTTAGTTTGCAAAAGTACATCCTAGCGTAAGAGGGCAGCAGGTTGTTCAGGTTAGGCAAAAGCTTACAAGTTACTTTCAGCTTCATTGGAGCCCCGTTAGGTGATAAGTTTTGAGTCAATACAACCCCTGTTACGCGAAATGAAACTGACAAATCGGTAATCAGTCTCTTTCACTGATAGAATTTAAGTCTTCAGTTCAGTAGCACTCATTGTCAGCACAGTTCTTTGTATCTTTTCCACCTAAAATGGAATATTTACTAAAATTAAAATTATTAATTGTTAATTTTGTATACTTCTAAAAGTCCTAAATTGGATTTCATAAATTCCTAAATCTCTCTTTTTTAACACTTAGAAATCTATAAGGCTTATGCTGGGTTGCAAGAAACCTGTTCCATAAATTGCTATTCTCTCGTTAAGTAACGGATCTTTAAACTATTCCAGTCTTTAAAGTACAGATCGTTGCAAATGTGATTTTTAACGATCTGTTAGCTATTCCATCTTTAAATGGAAAAGATTGAAAACGACAGAGCCATCGTAGCCGGCGCACATAATTCGCTTATTATATGTGCTTGTCGCTATGGTAATATTGTGTTTTTGGATAGTCAGTGTTTTCAAACTTTGCACAAGACAGGCATCAAATACTGACCCAGGACAACATGCAACGATTCTTAGTACAGATTGATAGAGAAGTAACCCTTCCTGTTTCGGTACATCTCATCCAAGTGTCCACTAGGGCTTTGAATTTTCATATGGCTACAGTCTGTGCACCAGTAATGTTGGGAAAATTGCAAATTGAGAAGAAATCCTGTTTCACTGTTTGTACAGAATTTCCTTGAGGCATAGTAATGTATTGTTCTCTCATTCTTGCAATGCAGTCACACATCCTATTATTCTACAAACTGTAGATTTATAAACAGGAATATGATCCACTATCACATTCTGAAACACTCCTATTGCGTAATAACGCAAGGCAATTTACTGCGTGCGATTTGTTTTCCAATATGATGCCCTATTTCATGCAAGAGAGCCATGAATGTGGCTTTCGATAATCTAAATCTAACCTTAAAATCAATATTATCGTATTCTTCTAGAGGATTCGATTTGTCTCTCAGTATTCTTGGTCCTGGTAGATGTTGTACCATATCAAACATAACCTCTACGTCAGATGATTCTATAATAGTAATAAAATTGTTTTATTCACAAAACTTTTCCTATACACACATGAATCTCGAGTTCACTGTGATATGTATATTACATTTCACTTATTTACTTCTGATGATAACATATCCACGAAATTACTTAATACTGTCAGATACAAAAACAAGAAATATACATACAATATGGTGGCTAACAATTCGTTAACAGTTTATAGCTCCGATTTTCGACCTATAGTTTACAGAGTGCTTTAACGAACCAATAGCTTTAAAGGTCGTTCTTGCAACGCTTACTGATGCTAAATGAACAGTTATAGGACCAATAGTGTTTAACGAACCTATAAATGCTCTCTTGCAACCCAGCATTAGAATTTTAAATAATAAACACACAAATAAATGTAAAGAAAGTTTCTTACCAATTAAGCCAAGACGAGTTGAAAAGAACCAGTGTCTTTGTTGCTCAGTTCTCAGCATTGGGAACCAACCAACATTTCTTTATAGGGTTCTGACATTACATGAACCAGTTGGAAATTATTTATTAAATTATAGAAGGTGTTACACGAGATGGTTTCATTGCAGTTGGTTGGAGAGTTCCTGGAGGAGAAATGCATCAGCCCCACATTCATCTGTGAGCACCCGCAGATCATGAGCCCCCTTGCCAAGTGGCATCGCTCGGTACCCCGGCCTCACAGAGAGGTTTGAGTTGTTCGTCATGAAGAAGGAGGTGGTGAATGCGTACACAGAACTGAACGATCCAGCTGTACAGCGTGAACGCTTCGAGCAGCAAGCTAAGGTAACAGAATTGAAGTTGTAAAAACTCAGGAAATTGCGTGGACATGTTGTTCAGTTGTAGGTCTGTGAGATGGAAAAAGCAGGAAAGTGTAATGTCCAAGGAAATGAAGGTGTGGTATCTTCAAATATATTTATGCTGTGTTGCAAGAACGTCCACTAATATTAATGGTTAACTAAAAATCTCTTAACGTACGGAACCTATTCCACAAAGGTGTGGTGCTGTACATTACAAATTACTGATGAAAGATGTTGTGAAAGTTTGGAGTTGTATCTTTCTGTTCCACGATTGGTATAAGCCTATGCCCATAATATTGCAGATATATTAATAATTTTAGTAGGGTTTTTTTCATTAAGTGGCTAAAATTTCAAATCAATGTGTGCTATAATAAGTGAATAGAGTGCTTAATGTGTATACACACGTCACTAAAAAAATATGTAATTCGCACTAGTAGTTATTTAGTTGTATAATATGGTATTAATATTGTTATTATTATCATCATCGTCGTCGTTCTATATTATTCTGTCGTAACATATTTTTTAAATAATATTTTATTTATGTTATCTCAAACAAAGTTCCCATTAAATTCAATGTTTATCATTAGAGCCTGGATGTTAGGCAAAATGCCTTTTTTAAACTGAGTGTATGTATGAAAGACCTATTAGAGATAAACACGTTTCCACACATTTGGGAATGATAGGCCCAATTGTTATTTTGTCTTTTTTGCCTATTTTAGCTCCCGTTGCCTGTTTTAAGGTTAAATGCCTTTTTTTTTTTAGCCTTTTTATGTCATTATATATTTTCTATATTTTTAATGCATTTAAAATAAACCGCACATAAATTACATAAAAAAAAAAATAAGAAAGAACTGTTGTACAAATTAAAAATATATATTCACCTCACACAAATATTTGCTGAGAATCTTATTCAGTATTCAGGTCACTTCGGGATTTACCAGCGAAAGAAAGGGGATAGGGAAGTATTATAGTCGCGATGCTGTTATTCCCGGCGTGACTCCTCCTCTTTGCTTACGTCTTAGGAAGTCAAGGCTCTATAAAGTCTAGGTAGGAAGTATCGTTCGCCATTTTTGTTCTTTCGTTGCCGAGCTACCAGACGAGGGATCTATTTGCCACACCGTTAAACATTATCATGTTGTAGCTCCTATGATAATAAATCAAACGCACTGTAATTCAGCAAATAATTTAGCAGAAAATAACGTCCTTGTGTGCTTTCTGCGAACGCCAACGGAAGAGCCAAAATGGCGGGCGATTATATATTAAGTATTTATCCAGCCTTAGGAAATGCTTTACATCTTCATCAGCGAATCACAAGACGCACATGTTTAAATGTAGCCGACCTGCAATGTGATTGGCTGCCGGAAATTAGAGTGACGGGACTATAAGAGCAAGTCTCCAGGTCCCGTTACTGTTGTCGCTTGTACGCACAAGTCACGCATACTTTGAAGTCTCCAGTCCCTTCTCACAACCCTTTTTTTTTTTTTTTTTAGACAATACACAGTCTGTTTTCGCGATCTCTGAAAGAAAGTAGAGACAGTCCTTCTGAAATAAGTTGTTTCAAGTTTGCTCCAATCACTTCAGTAGAATTAGAAAGATCTTTTTCCACCATGAAAAACGTTCTCTCTGACAGGCGACTCACTATGACAGTTGACTACTTAAGAAAGCATCTTGTTGTGACATGTAACCAAGGAAAGTGAGTACCGTATGGGATAGTTTATTAAGTATTCGTCTGTTTCTATGAATAATAAATGCCTATTTCACTGCCTATTTTTACTATTTTTAGTGCCTGTATGCCTGCCTATTTTAACCAAAATAAATGCCTAAACATTCGGTACTCGTATCCCCATGAATCTCCCTAATTAACTCTAAATTAATTAACAATTACATCTCTCCCCCCTCTTCGCAATTGAGCCATCATATAGCCAAATGGCTGGTCTCGAAATTGAGACAAATCAACAAGGCTCATGACAACAATCACCTCCTACATAATAGCCAAATTGGCTAGTCTCTTATATGAGACAACTCATCCTGCCTAAGGTATTCTGTGGTTTTCCTCAGGTGTAAGACAAATGTCGGGATGAGCCCTATAAGAAATGGGCCACGGACCTATATGCCCTTCCCCATATATATTCCCCTTTATTATAAACGACGTATGCCCTAGTTCAGAACAAATATAAATTGTCTATTAAATATACGAGGTCACTCAATTAGTCGCAAATTGAAAGGACAGGGACCTCTCAAATTGCAGATTTAGATTTCACGGCGCTTCTTCCAACGGCCTTCACATGCCTTGTCATCGAACAACAGATGACCGTGTCTTGCCATTCTAACGGCAAACACCAGCCAACTCCTCCTCGCCCCGTTCTGTGATCACTTGATCAAATCTCAGTCCCCCTCGCGTATGTGGTACCTAAGAGGTTACGTCCAATTTCGGCTTCCCCTTCAAAATTTTCTAGAGCTCCTTCAGTGGAGCAGCGTAACCCGGAGTGAGACTAGTGGCCAACAGGCTTGGAGCTCACATATTTAGTTTTGTACAGCCCCCAACCCCTTGCAAGGACGCGTTTTGCGTACCTTTTAAAATTTTTTTCTCCCAATTCTCTTTTTTCGATTTTTCGATAAACATCCGGGCTCTATTTATCATAAACAGTTGACTGGCTGGCGTGTGTATTTCAGTACTCATTATGGCCGGCAGAGTGTGATAGTTGTCACGAACGTCGATCATAATACACAACCTCTGAATGTTCAGTAATGGTCAACATACAGACAAAAGGAATGCAACGTAACACAAACGAGCGTTGATCGTAATCCCAGCCTAAGAATTACTTCTGTGAACTTTTCGCAGGACAAGGCAGCTGGTGATGACGAAGCCCAGTTAGTGGACGAGAACTTCTGCACTGCTCTGGAGTACGGCTTGCCGCCAACAGGAGGCTGGGGCATGGGGGTTGACAGATTGACCATGTTCCTCACCGACTCCAACAACATCAAGGTAAGAGCAACGCTGCTGCTTGAAGTGTCTCTGCCCTGAATCATCAGGACCGGACTTCACGTTGTACTCTTCTCTTGCAGGACACACTGGCCGGCATTGCGTCACACATGTGCAAAAAGTTCCCCGAAGCATTGCAGTTGCATGCATTACACTAACATCCACGCATGACATAGCTGTAGCTCTCTCTTTGTTGCACAGCCGTTCTTCAAAAATGATAGGATCGACTCCGTCTCTTCCACGCTGAAGTAGAGCCAGTGCCAGTGAAATGTTTTCGAGTAGCATCACTGCTGCATGAGACTGGGTCGTGCATGGATGCTGTGAATTAGAGAAAGAAAGAATTACCTTATGAAACACATTTGCTTGCCTGACTCATTCTTCACAAATTTTACAATAAGTTATAAAAGGGTTGAATTTAGTAGTTTTAGCAAAATGATAGTTTAGTGCAAACATGTTTATTCTTTTGATTGCAAGCTGCATTGCGGGTTCAAGGGCGTGTGCACATGTGTATGTTGGAAAAATAACATGAATTTTTAGGAAGAACGAAAAACAATGCATTAGTTTTTTAGAGAGGGTGAAAAACAATGTTAGTTGTTGTAGTAGTAGTGATATTAGTAGTAGTCATTGTTACAGTTATTGATTGTTTGGGTATCATTATCGTGTTAGTAATCAGCATCATGTTTAACTAATTCAGATCTTAATAATACATCAGTACGAAAGTTTTGCCTCTTAATTTTTTTCTTGTAAACTTCAATTCCTAGTCTTACGACATTTAAATGAAATATTCCTACATACTTTATAAACATTTTGTTATATTTCTTCGAAGTCACCATCATTTTCTACAGTCTTTCACCATCTGTGAACAGTTCGCTGTATTCCATCAAATCCTTATTGCAATTTCAGAGGAATGCTTTGTTTCAGCTCATCATGGTGGACCCAGGTTTCGTCTCCTGTAACAATGTGTGACGGAAAATATCCCCCTTATTTTAACACTCCAGAAGCTCCAAACCTTCCTGTAACAAAGATATTTAATGATGACTATCATAACTGAAGGGTACATGGGAAAAACGAACAATGTCACATTTTCATTAAGGGTGAGATAATGATCTATTTCAATGTATTACTGCAAAATTTATTGGTGTTTCTACTTGAAATGAAGGAAATGATGAGTGTATCCGTGGTTTTAATTCTTCTTCACCACTTTTGGTAAAAATAACACTAAAGTTTGTAATAATACAGTGAATTAAATAATGACGTCACCCTTAAAGGAATTGTGACATTGTTCAATTTTCCCGTGTACCTTTCAACTGGTTTTCCAGTGCTTACTGCATCACACAGTTCACAGTAAGTTACGATACTGTGGTCTTCTTTGATGAGTGCATCAATTCGACATTGGCACTTATTTCTGACCAGCCACTTTGAGACTTGTAAACGATATTTGTTTTTTCACTCTTGAAGTGTCTCACCCAGTGTCGAACTGTGCTAATATCTAAAATACTCTGACGATACACATTTCTTAGACGAGTGTGGATCTCAGTTGGACTTATTTCTTTCACAGTATGGAATTCAATCACAGCCTTTTTTTTTACTTGGATATCAGAAATATCTACCATTTTGAACAGCTGTTGTTTTGCATTTTTTGTGACGTGTTACATTCTCACTCCATATAGTAAAATTAGATACATCTTTTAGTCATTAAATAAAATTCTCAACATTATGGGTCACCAGGTTTGAAAGAAAAAGAAAAGAGGAAGCATCAGTTTCATACCAACCCACGTAGAAGCTCTCCATCCTTCCAAATTATGTTATTGTTTATTGCCTGCCATTTGGCAGTGAAGTCATTAGCACTCTTGCTCTCCAGTACTTTTGAATTAGTCCTTTCAAAATATCTATGTTGGGAGTTAGTGCTACTTTTGTGCTGTGGACTCCAATAACTGGAATACATTCACAATTCAGAAGAGGTTATGATTGGATGTTTCACATTGCTGATGAAACAGTAAAATATAATTAAAGAGATTTTGCAACATTTGGAAGATTGGTTCTTTAGGCAAAGAAAGAGAAAAAAAAATTGACTCAGTTTTAGCAATATTATTAACTCTCTCTTATATAATTTTTCTCCAATCAAAATCCCTTCTACATAATCCGTTGCTTGTCTTGTATTTAGAACCAGCTTTTAGTATTCATTGGGAGGTTCTTATTATCCTCTTTGCACAGAATTCTTTATTCATACTTGCAGTGGACAGAATGTTGGGAGATTGTGCTGAAATGGAACTGTGAGAAATTTCGTGGTCATATAAGTATGTAAAATTCAAGCACAGTTTTTGTGTTCATAAATGTAATATAAATACAATGTTGCATTGCAGTGAAATCTTTATTAAAAATAATGAACAGGAAATTATATTTATGATCATTGCTTAAATGTGTACATGAGAATTTTTGCGTTGATCAGTGGCGTATACTGGTTAAAGGGTTTGGGCTACCGCTGACCCTATTATTACACAAAATATATCTAACAATTACTTTAATTTTAATTACTATGGTAAAACTAATAATACAAAATTATTACATTATGTTATATTATATACTTTTTCTTTTGTAATTTCCTTGGGCTACCACCGGTAGCCCGCAAAATACGCCCCTGGCGTTGATATAACAAATGAAAAGAGCGAAATATTATGTATGAACATTTAAGTCATGAGAATCCTGTTAGCATTAGAAGGTGCTTTAAGCACTAACTTGAGTATTACCAAACCTGAAGTTGCAAGGGACATTTTACCAAAACAGCACAGGCTTATTGACCATCCAAGAAAACAGTGTAGCGATCAGACTTTGAGGCTAAGGCCACCTCAGACACGAGGAATGTAATGCATTTGACCTGTCTGTACAGTAGTTCCTCTGTGTGCCTCGTCAGGTGAGGTTTCAAACTGATGATTTTCAAAGTTTTCCTTGTAAAATATATCTTACTGTATATGACCACAAAATTTCTCGTGCCTTTCTTAAGTAGAGGAAATAGCGTAAAGGGCTGGACAGTTGTAAAGACTACCAGGGTGTCTTAACAGTTCATGTAATTATTTTATTTCTTTAACAAAGAAAAAAGTTTCAATTCATTCATGAAACTACAAGGCTGCATCTAAAAGCTTTGAATATTGCTTTCTGTGTTCTCTTGCCCACAAGGATTTTATAAATATTGAAATTGCTCTTTGATTAGAATCAGCTTCATGCAGAGTTCTATGTTATGCTTCATATTACAGCCATACCAGCTTTTACATTCCCATAATAATCAACATTTTTTCTTGGTCCCTACAATTTTCCTATTAACTTATATTTTTCCCTTGTTTTTACAATGTCGTAATGTCAGACTTCGCAGAATTTACGTTGTTTTCGCCAAACTGAAGAAAAAAAAAAGAAAGATGGCACGTCCATGTGGAAAATAGAACATAAAATTGTGACTGTCATTGTAAATTTCTCTATAAATACAGTTAATTTATACAGATTCAAGTATAAAAACTTATTGTGACCACGATTTTTCTCATGAAGGATAATGTTATGACTGGTGAGGAACGAACTATGGAAAAATTCTCGATACCCATCTCTAGGATAACAGTGCTGCTACTATTGGTAGTTTTGGTGTTCCCACAAGAGCAGATGTGGTTCTAGCTTTAGAACTGAGGAGGTATCTTTCAGCTACAGAATTCAATTTTTGATCTGTATGAACTAGAAAAGCAAATAGAAAACTTAAGACATAAGAGATGTAAAACAGAAAAAATATCAGACTTCTTTTGTTAAAAAAAAAAACGACTGACATGTTTCGTTTTGAAATGTATGTTTTGAGATTTTCAAGTGATTAAAATAATGTATATGATATTTTACCTTTTCTAAATTAAATATTTAATTATAATATTCAGTATAGTCATTTGTGTTGTAAAAGTTTCAAGCATTGATTACAAATCATTAACATTATTGGTATGTGTAAACCATTCCCAGTGATTTACACATTCCCTCATTTTACGCCATTTTTTTCACAGTCCCATGGGAATTGTAAAAGAGGGGCCCGACTGTAGTTACAAATTTAAAAAAGCAACCGTTTCTGTATTATACAGACATTATTTCAAGTTTTTTTTTTTTTTTTCAGCTATTTCCCTTGATCAAAAATACTCTTCTGAAGCATGGAGTTTGCAAGTTTTTAGCTATACAATTAATTGTAAGTCTCATTGATCCATCATGAACTAATCTCATGAATGGGCCGTGTAGTTGCGGGATCTAACAGTAGAGTAGTGAGGTGGGGTTGCATGTACGGGAAGATTAACTTCTGTGTTTGTCCATTCTTTTTAGGAAGTGCTGTTCTTCCCGGCTATGAAGCCAGATGACCCGAACAGGCACAGAGACGAAGAGGAAGAGAAGAAAGTGGTCGCAAACGGGGTTGCTAACGATGTGCATGCATTGGAACCCGCACGCACATAGTCAGTTGCTGCATGACGGATGCAACTGGACTGCGTTGGGCTATTGGGAGTTAAGTTTGAATCCAGACTCAATTGGTTCTGACTCTGCCACCATCTGTGTCAATGAGAATAGAGTAACTTAAATTATATTTATAATTTTCAGTGTTCAACTTTAGTTTTTCTGTAGAGAAGTCACAGGGTTGTCGGCAGATCGCACGTGGGGTATTGGAGGGCAGATGCCCTCCTTTCAGCACTGGCACTGCCCACAACTACAATAATATAGCAATATTTTCTATGATACATAATAATCAGGGTGACCAGATTTTGAAATTAAAAATCAGGACATTAGAATGTAATTTCCAGTACACGGTTTTATGTACTCTGTTGTCTAAGTTCCTTGTTCTAAAAAAAGTCTCATATGCCTCAGTGGAATCGTATTCCACATTAAAATTAACTACCACAGATGTGGCCAGCATCTCTGGTCACCCTGACAAATGACAGCCTCACGTTTGTTACTGTGTGGCAGTTCGTGTTTTCAGTATTCGAAGGCTTGCGGCTCGTATGTTGATCCTACCCCATCTCACTAATTTATACTAATTTAACTATACATATTAAGTCAGCAGGGTTTTACATTTTTTTTTTCTGAAAATAAATTGGTTATGTATGTCACAAGACTGTTTAGCTAGCCCATGTTCCATAAATATGGAATAAAGTTAACCCTTCAAGGAAAACTGGGAAAATTATTAATTGGATCACATAAAACTTGACAAACTAAGAACTAAGTTTCTTAGGGATTTCACTTCATCCTTCCTTTCTAAAATCCTTAAATACTCTTTTTTTTTTCTTACTGTACTTTGCCCCATTATAAGAAGTAATAAAGAGAAATATGATGCTGCGAAAAATCGGTTTAGAAATGTTCACTGAAGTACACGTTTCAGTATCCTTATATCAGTAGAATGATTTTCTGTCTGTGAAGAGTGATTTCTCCTAAATTAAAGAACGAACTTTGTTCGTATTCAGTATCTACTGGAAATTCTGCACATCAAATTTTATTTTTATTACAAATTAATGAAAAATTATACATAGTGGCAGTTCACTGGAAATTGATTCCAACATTTATTTTATTTTTACTTATTTCCCCCCCTCCACCTCTCCCATGGTTTTGTTTAAATTTATGATAAGTAAATTATTATTTACATAATCACGTCTCCACTTGAAAACTTAAGACAGGATGCATAGGACTTAAATTTATGTGTACAAGTAACATCATAATTAATGTAGCCTTAGCCAGAATAGAAATAGAACAAGGAGACTTCTTTTCTCTGTGAAACTAATTGACGTCGAAACTTCTTCAGACAACTTTAGGGTTTAAAGATATCTGCACGAATAACTTTATAAAGTTGACATAACCCTATCCATTACGGGAGTAGAGCGAAATAAAGACTGTATTTTTATACGCAAACTTTACTTATTTGTAGAGGATTGTACTCTGTGTCTGTATTTCTTTCTCGCCACAAATAATTTTGAAGACAGGAGGAAACATGCCTGGTCTTTCAAGTTATTGAAAATGATGCCATACTACAGTAGACTCTCCATTATCCAGGTTTGGGTTAATCAGGTTTTAAATTATCCGGAAAACTCCAGGAAAACAAGGAAAAGAATAAAGAAAACTAAAACAAATATTTTTTTTTCGAATACAGTATTACAAAGACGCAAATGTTTTAATAGTAACACTCTAAAGGAAGCAAATGTTTTAAACTCGGGTAGTTACACTCACAGGGTGTCGACCTGGTTGGCAAGTTGGTATAGCGCTGGCCTTCTATGCCCAAGGTTGCGGGTTCCATCCCGGGCCAGGTCTATGGCATTTAAGTGTGCTTAAATATGACAGGCTCATGTCAGTAGATTTACTCTTGGTTTCACAAGTAAAGAACCTTCGTTGCAGGGTTGGGTTCAGGAAGCCATAAATCTGACTGACACGCTCCCCCAATTAGTGAAACTGTGGACAAAGATACCGCCAGAAGACTGCCGAGAATGCTGTGTTGTGAATTTTCCATTTTTGAAAGAATCCAACCAGTTGCAAAAGAAAATACATTTAAAGAGTCAAGCCAAGCGCAAACATGGCAACAGCTGAAAGTTTTAGCAAGTTTACTTCCTCTAACTGGCCTGTCAAACACTGTCATCTGTGTAGAAGTGGTATGAGGCCAGGGTTCTTTACTTGTGGAGCCGAGAGTACTGGCATGTAAAAGAACTCCTGCGGGACAAAATTCCGGCACATCCGGCAACGCTGATATAACCTCTGCAGTTGCGAGCGTCGTTAAATAAAACATAACATTTCTCACAGGGTTACATGCTAGACATAAAGTAAGCCAACTATGGACAAGTGAATATTTTTCACTGCCCCTAATTGACGAAGTTTTGTTTGTGCGGAAACTTTTTTGAGCAGTAGCTATAACACAGTATCGTCTGTAATGGTAGTTCTGACTTTCGTGTCCTTAGTAGCAGTTAGAGTCGATGGCAACTCGAAGGTGGTTGTCTGCTAGCATTTGCGTTGAGAGAGACAGATAGAGAGAGCAAGGCAGCGTACAACATTGCCAATCGTACTTCACGAGTACGTGCAATACAAATAGCGCAGGAGAGAATTTAAATGATCAAAAGACAATAATGACCTTAGCCGTTGATTACTGTAAGCATGACACCAAACAAACCCTCTCTCTTCACTAACAATATTCTTTGCACGGTTCTCAATCCCACACCACATGCTTCTGCAGTCGTTTCTTGCACGTTGGCAACGTTGCTGCCAGCATCGAGATGGCCGGCAGCGTTCTGCTCGTTAACGTTTTTATAATAATTATACATCTTAAACACTATTTTCCGTGCCTGCTTCTGTAATACTTGTGTTTTCACAGTCTCTTCTTCCATTTATTTACCTTACATACACACAGTAAATGTTAGTTTTACTTATTCAATGTATTTAAACACTCGCACGTGAACAAACGAACTCTGGACGTACTTGTTATAGACTGATTCTGATTGTTTCTACTGCACAAGCTTGTGATGTCACATACCAGAAATGCTACGGCACATGTAGCAGCCGACCGCCTTCTGAAATGCCGTCTAGTCTAGTAAGGCTTGTCTAGTGTTCTGTTTGTATTTCAGTTAAATTTTTTCACGTACTATAGTGATTGTGTTGCTGTCGTCGAGGCTCTACTTTCCATTTGTCCCCCTATTTTGTAATATACATAGATCTGCCATCTTGCTTTTGTGCTAGCAACCTTATTTCATTCAAGCCTGCTGCCAAAAAGACGATTTTCCCTGGAACAAAAAATAATGCTATAAATCAGAAGCAAAATACTAGCACAGTCTACTATATACAGTCGCGAAGCTCAATATGTAGTAAAAATGCAAACATGGGTAGTTGCCCACCACTAGGATCGCTACTATCGCCTCATCATCGCAGAACTCTAGCAGCTGACAAAATATGTTAAACTTTCGTTGTCGTGTTCTTTTGGAAAAAATTAACACCTTCCTTCCATTATTGAAATATTAAATGCATAAAGTTAATTTATTATTTTAATGAAGTATATTAAATTCCACCATAAACTCGAAGATACCTGCAAGAAATGGGTTAATATAATTTTTGTTTGTGCAAAACGAACTGAAATTTACTATAATAGCTTCACTCATTCAAGATTATAGCGATAATTAACTATGAAACCGATAAATATTAATTTGCATTTCTCTTTACAACAATAATAATGGAAATATGAATTAATGGAGTAACTTACGTGTACCGGTACTTGTAGTGCAGGCTTACGTAGTTAACAAAGTGGGATGAGGTTACGCAATATTAATCACACCAGAATTGGAAATAAAACGTGATCAGTAAATTTTATTGTAACAGACTTTTTCTACGTCTCTAGTAAAACAACAAATAAAAATAATAACAAAATTAATAGCTACAATTAAAAATATATCCTCTTAAAAAAAAGTAGACCTAACCTTTATTTCTCTGGAAATTTAGCAGCCTAAGTGACAGAACTTTAACCGGTATCTAATGTCCTTTCGGTTAGACTGAAACATTTCATTGTGAAATTTAAGGATATAATGTATTCTAACAGTCACAAAGAACTTCAAATTAACAGTTTTGTTTCTGCACAGTTTCTGAATCTTTCGGAAATCGGAAAAAGGATAACTCTGGCCTCTTTCTCTTACTGTTGCTGCAATTTATAGCACTACAAACGTCTCCTCCTTGTCCCATATTATTATTCCAATTATTATATTTTAGCCATTAACATTTTCATTACAACCAATAACGAACATTTCACAAGCATCAATGTGAAATACGCAACGAGCTAGCACTCGATAGAAATACGACACAGTCCAAAGTCGACCATGGACAGTCTATTGTTTCTAGTTGCTAACCGCTTGGAGCACTTTATCACGAGATTTGCGAAAAAACACCTCAAGCTTCGCGACTGTATATAGTAGACTGTGATACTAGTATTTTCCCTGCACCAAAAATAGAATACAAATGTTGGCAGTTACATCTCTATTTTATGATGCCTACATTGCAACAGCTTCATAGTAGGGTCTCACGACAGGAAGAAACTTGGCTGTGAGATCAGACTGCACATGTGCAGATTTCTTATGCAGTGCCAGCGTGATTCTTAGCTGGATTTATTTTTGCGTGCACATTCCAGATCAAATCAAGAAGTTCTTTTCTTGCTCCGGTTATATATCTTGCATATTATACGAAGGTTAGGTTTGGTTGGTTTAGGTTTTTATTAACCAAGTCCGCACATGCTCAGTTTGATCTCACAGCCAATTTCTTCCTGTCGTGAGCTGCACATCAACTTCCTCTATGGCTGACTTGCTCCTTGACTTATTTGTATTTCTGCCAACCTTGTACAATTCAAGCATAAAAGAGTCGTTCTTTTGATAAATAAAAAAATCGAAATAAGATATCTGAAAATGGCCAAACAGTGAAATCGTTGATTAATGAATGTAATGTAGGAGACCAAATTATACTCGACATAATTATTGAAGGCATTAGTGGATGAAATTTTTATGTTACAAACACAAATAACGCTCTCAAACCAAGAAATGGATTCGGAACACCTCAAAATCTGTGCTTCAGTGGCTGACCATGATGATATCTTTGAAAAATATTGGAGTGCAAGAGGTCAAATGACTTTATTGTCAAACGCCTGGCATTAGAAAACAACAACACAAATAACATTTTTATCCACTGGAAGCAGACTCGTTTCTGTAACATACGTCCTTTAGCCTCTTTGTATTGCTATATTCTGTTACATGAAAAACTGAAGTAAGTGCTATGTGAAAGAACACTACATATCACTTTTGTTCACTAAGAAAATTGAAACTGATTGTTACATAACCCCTTCATGCACTAATGCCTTAAATTTATTAAAAAGAAACAAAAGCTCATATCTCATTGCTGTCGTATTTCGAGCAGTAATTAAGTAAATATCGATTGTTTTTAATACTGTTCTTTTTATTTCCCGTTCACAATGGTTTAACCAGGATTTCTCTTATCAGGAATTATTTTTTGCCCCTTCATTTTGGATAATCGAGAGTCAACTGTATATCCTTGCTACACCAAGTCATTGTACATAATACAATATTGTTTGGAAACTCAAAAAGGATATCTCCCCTTAGTATTTGGCAAGTAGATAATATGAAAATCTCTTTACCATTATTCCCTGTTAAAATTTCTGTCAATTGAAATACCTATTTTCGTAAATGCAAAAATAATGTCATAGCAAGCAATTACCAATGTATGAATAGCTAGCTACTTATGTGAATCTACGAATTTAATTAGATGCATCTTTCTACTTAAGCTATGCAATTTATAAATGAAGTCAAATATATTCCTTGTCGAGATTATAAATAAAAAATATCTACAAACACACAAATGATTTCATTTGCCTGTCTGGGTTATTCAGTAACTGAAGAGATAAATGAACAACATAAAATGATGTGGTGGTTATACAGAATATTTTGCGGACTGAGATTGGCAACCCTGATCAATTTTGTACAATATCTGCTAAGATAAATATAGGGAGATTCAACGAAAACTGGAGTATACTGTCAGGCATCCAATTTTGTCACTCGATGTGAGTGCCAAAGTGTGATGCAACAAACATCGATGCGATGATCCAACTCTTGCCAGACTCTGGGTAACCATGTCAGGTGTCACCGTGGCTGCAGCTTCTCCAGTCCAATCTTCTGTCCTTCATTTAACCCACAAGAAAAAATCGTACGAGGTTAAATTGGGATCTTGGAGACCATTTCATGAAAGCTCATCCTATCCATTGTTTTAGATGCACTCAATTCAGGTAGTGATGAACTTTACAGTGATAGCGGAAAGGTGCACAGTCTTGTTGGTACAGGTAATCATTAGAATCTTCATCCAATCGCTGCATTAACCACCATTGGAGCATGTCGAGATAAGATATACCAGTGATTATGGCCTCCATAGAAAAAAAAAATTAGAGCTGTAGTGAGTAGCGAAATGGAGATTTGCTGACCACACATTACTCCTGTAGTTGTTGGATGATCGTTCACCTCTGCTGAGGTATGTGCAGTCTGCCTTTGGTTCTCTCTGAACTGTAGCACACAGAAAATAAAACAAAAATAAAAAAATTGTGTTTTAAGTTTCAGACAAGGTCACCTGAGCATATATTTTAAATTTTATTTCACTTTTTTTTTTTAAATACATATCTTTAAATATTTACATAAAAATCAAGTTTTCACCATATAACTTTCGACAAAAGCCCCATTTCAGATTAATATCACCCATGTTCAGGCAACTGTTTCTAGCAATTGCCTGTCTGTGGAGCTGCAGTCTGCTCTCTCACCACAAGCAATAAGAGCTGTCACCACTAAAAAATTGTGTTCACACATAAACATTGATGTGTCATTTAGGAATGCCTTGTAAGTCTGCTCTCTCACCACAAGCAATAAGAGCTGTCACCACTAAAAAATTGTGCTCACACATGAACATTGATGTGTCATTTAGGAATGCCTTGTAAGTCTGCTCTCTCACCACAAGCAATAAGAGCTGTCACCACTAAAAAATTGTGCTCACACATGAACATTGATGTGTCATTTAGGAGTGCCTTGTAAGTTATAACGCTGATTCAGGAAGCAATTATAATTTCATAAACATCAGCTGCATCTGTTTTCGTTTTAAATCATAAAGATGTCTCTAGGGAGTGCATGTTGTATCTCAATGACCAGGGCGCTCTTTTCCCCAGTACAAGGCAGTGTTTCGCAACAATCGTCAGTCATTTGTGATGGACAACTTGAGGATGAATCTCACTGCGTACTGTAATTCTTCAGCACTTGGTGAGACAGCATAATGTATACTGGTGAGTACTGCATATTCTTTATATTCACAAAAAATAATTGAAAGATAATGAAATATAATTCCTTTTTTTGGTCGCATATTTTTCCGATAATGGCCTACTCTTCGAGTGGCCGTACTGTTTAACTGCTACAAAATGTCTTCTACAAGTGAAGAGTCCACTGCTAGAATGATGGATGTCACTTTCTTGTCGAAAATGAGCCAAGACTGTCAATGCATAGCTTAAGACATATAGAATGTACATGCAGAGTTATATGGCATTAACACTGATAGGCATTGTCCAGTAATGATCGGAAAATCACAGTTAAGCTTTGAGCGCTAAGCATTTCAAACTTTCAATTGCTTCTCCTGCAAAATGTATTCCAAATGACATCCATCATTCTTGCAGTGGACTCTTCAAGTGTCAAAAGAAAACATGTTGTACTACTGAAAAAAGTGCAAGTAATTGAGTGGTTTGGGGGAAAAAATGTGGTTTATCTCACATCACAGTACGATATAGTAATTACAACTGTGAAAATATAAACTATAAAATTTGTAAATCTACAACATGAGACCTCTTCTATTCCAATCTTTCCACAGACAGCAGAGGCGGCTCCTCAGGGCAGGCAGGGTAGGCTAAGCCTACCTCAACACATTTAGAAAAACCTAAAAGTGGATATTTATTAACTACCCCAACACATTTGGAAAACCTTATATAATTATATACTCTTGTCTAGATGCTTAGAAATTCTTCAATTAACTATGAATGGGATTTTTTGAGGGTTAGTTGGACGTTGCTTACTACTGGCAGTTCGATTTATGCGACAAGAATACACTGGACAGATCACGATGCTTCAGAAGGTAGGCAGAAGCGAAGTTAGCCGACCTTCCACGTAACTTCAAAGCTGGCCCTGGAGTAAGCATTAAAAGAGATCGCTATTCTAAATGCTTTCTTAGCGCATGCGTTCTATGCTTAAGCCAGCGCGCTTGAATTCTGCCTGCCCTAACGAGAACCCACGAGCATTATCGAACACCTACGATTTGCGAAATTTCTGTTTGAAAGTTTCACGAGTTGGAACGTAGATTGTTACGAGTAGTATAACAGTTTGTAAACAGTGTGTTTTAAAAGATGTTTTTTTAACAGTGTATTTTAGAAAATGTGATTTTTGCAAGTAGGTACTGTATATTAGTGTTATGTATATTTGGTGATTTATAATTAATGTAAGTGATAACAATAATATTATATTATGACTGATATAATAAGTAAACTGTTACGTTGTCCGTTTTCGAGTCGTAATGACATTGAAAAGAGAAGTATTTTGGACAATGGACGACCCACTCCTGCATTAAGCTCTGTTGTTCATAAAGTCAGTGCTAAAGGTGCAAGAAAATTTAATCCTTCATGGTATGAAACACTATGAAATGGAAATATAAAAATTGGAGATTTATCTTTCGAAAAGGTGGAAAAATTCAAATATCTTGGAGCAACAGTAACAAATATAAATGATACTCGGGAGAAAATTAAACACAGAATAAATATGGGAAATGCGTGTTATTATTCGATTGAGACGCTTTTGTCATCTAGTCTGCTGTCAAAAAATCTGAAAGTTAGAATTTATAAAACAGTTATATTACCGGTTGTTCTGTATGGTTGTGAAACTTGGACTCTCACTTTGAGAGAGGAACATAGGTTAAGGGTGTTTGAGAATAAAGTTCTTAGGAAAATATTTGGGGCTAAGAGGGATGAAGTTACAGGAGAATGGAGAAAGTTACACAACACAGAACTGCACGCATTGTATTCTTCACCTGACATAATTAGGAACATTAAATTCAGACGTTTGAAATGGGCAGGGCATGTAGCACGTATGGGCGAATCCAGAAATGCATATAGTGTGTTAGTTGGGAGGCCGGAGGAAAAAAGACATTTGGGGAGGTCGAGACTTAGATGGGAGGATAATATTAAAATGGATTTTAGGGAGGTGGGATATGATGATAGAGACTGGATTAATCTTGCACAGTGTATGGACCGACGGTGGGCTTACGTGAGGGCGGCAATGAACCTGCGGATTCTTTAAAAGCCATTTGTAAGTAAGTAAGTATGGTATGAAACACATAAATGGCTAACAGGAAGTGAAGTTAAAGCTAAGCTGTAGGTGGTCACGTTTGTTATTGTAATCTAAAGAAGGTACTTGGAATCAGATCATATTTGTAACTCGGTAAGTCTAAAGAGACTTGAAAAGAATTTGAATCCAATTTCGGAAATGTCTGAACAACAAGGGTTGCAAGACAACAGTATAACAATAAACTAGAAAAAACCGACAAATTATGAGACGGCTCATTGATGTAACAGTATTGTTATGTAAGCAAGAGTTAAGTTTTCGGGGGGGGGGGGGGGCATGATGAAAGCGAGCTGTCATTGAATCGCGGGAATTACATAAAAATGTTCTGTAAATTTTGCCTACCCTGGACATTTGACTACGAGCCGCCACTGACAGACAGTCGTTATAAGGAGTTTCCGTGGTCATTAAAAACCCGTCATTGAAAACCAGACTTAAGCACAATAATAGTAATATGCGTTACAAGAGCGGTATGTTGACGTTTTCATGGTCGAGGAAAAGATTGAAAAAGCGAAACGTAGTTGAGCTTTTTTAATTTCCGAGAACATGAAAACAAACATACCGCTAGTATATCGTACATAATTTTGTGCGAAGATCATTTATTACATACCTGAAAGACGAATTTCTAATTAGTTGCAATGAAATCTCCATCTTGGTTTCTGTTTAATGACGGCAACTTCGGAAAGCCAAAATATCTTTCTTCAACATTGTTGCTATAAAATGTTTTCTGTGTTTACCATACTCCAGCAGGCCGTGATATACGTCTCTTTCCCCCCCCCCCCAGTCTATAAATGTGAACTTAAAACAAACGGTAAGGTTATGTAATGATTTATTTTTCATTTTAATATTTTAACAATATTATTTATATAACATATTGCAGTAATAACATCGGCATCTGGAATCTTGTCGATTTTTTCACGGCTTCCTTAATGTTACTTGTATCAGGAATGCAATAAGTTTCGTGGAGTAGTAGAATTTACTTCATTTTTGCAAATATTTAAAAACAATAATTAACATTGCAATTTAGGTGAAATTGCAGTGGTAAGTCTCCAATTTATAATTATTACTATGTTAAACGTCTCTAAAAATAATATGTTAAAAGCCTAAAGCAGTGAAATGAATGTCGCGCTTAAGCGGTAAGAAGAGGGAAATTGTTATGTGTGTTACGTTGGGAATACTGAATGTGGCATTTCACACTTGCCGCGTATTGGTTCTGTGCGGAAAACAAGCAAATACACACCATCTCGCACAAATAATGTTTACTAACTGACTTATCGGAAAATCAAACATGAATTGTAAAAAAACAGACTTAAACTAGTGAACATGTGATCCAGTACCTAGCGTTGTAAAAGTAGGTTAATTTAAGACGCTTTATCAACAGCTTAGGTTATTTAGCGTCTGAATGAGATGAAGGTGATAATGCCGGTGAAATGAGTCCGGGGTCCAACACCGAAAGTTACCCAGCATTTACTCATATTGGGTTGAGGGAAAACCCCTGAAAAAACTTTAACCAGGTAACTTGCCCCGACGGGAATCGAACCCGGGCCACATGGTTTCGCGGCTAGACGCTCTAACCGTTACTCCACAGGTGTGGACGTGTAGTAAAAGAAACGACCATGAAGGAAATTACGAAAATATTTTGCACTTTGTTTTTTAAAACTTTTTATGATACGGATTATCCGATTTTTTCAATTAACCATTCAGTCCACCCCCTTCATTACCACGGATAATAGAGGTTCTACTGTATGATGGTACTTATTCAATGTAAGAATTTGCTTATTTCTTAATTTGATACTTTCGTAGTTATCCTGTAGGTTTTCTTATGTTTTCTTATTGGATATGCTTTCTAATGCTGCCTTGAAATCTCATAGAACTACAATTTTTTTCTGTACAAAACATTAAGCAGAGCTATTTTTGTTGCTGGTCCTTTTTGGAAATTGTGTGCATGAAAAAAATTCTGGAACTTTATAGGCTCAAACAAAATGGAAGTTCATTGCAAAACCCATCTTATCTTAAAAAAAATGAGATTCTGAAATATAAAAATTGGAAATTTATCTTTTGAAGAAGTGAGAAATTCAAATATCTGGGAGCAACAGTAACAAATATAAATGACACTCGGGAAGAAATTAAACACAGAATAAATATGGGAAATGCGTGTTATTATTCGGTTGAGAAACTTTTATCATCCAGTCTGCTGTCAAAAAATCTGAAAGTTAGAATTTATAAAACAGTTATATTACCGGTTGTTCTTTATGGTTGTGAAACTTGGACTCTCACTCTGTGAGAGGAACATAGGTTAAGGGTGTTTGAGAATAAAGTGCTTAGGAAAATATTTGGGGCTAAGAGGGATGAAGTTACAGGAGAATGGAGAAAGTTACACAACGCAGAACTGCACGCATTGTATTCTTCACCTGACATAATTAGGAACATTAAATCCAGACGTGTGAGATGGGTAGGGTATGTAGCACGTATGGGCGAATCCAGAAATGCATATAGTGTGTTAGTTGGGAGGCCGAGACGTAGATGGGAAGATAATATTAAAATGGATTTGAGGGAGGTGAGATATGATGATAGAGACTGGATTAATCTTGCTGAGGATAGGGACCAATGGCGGGCTTATGTGAGGGCGGCAATGAACCTCCGGGTTCCTTAAAAGCAAGTAAGTAAGTGATGATAGGAAGTTGCTCACAAATATCACCTTAAAAGCATAATGCGATAAGAGTTTTGTTAATGTAATATTAGTTACAGTTAAAACAGATACAGCACCTAGGTAACTTTGCTTTTTACTGTAATATTGTTTTGATTAGTTTATTGATTACTTTTGTAAAGCTAAAGATTCCATCAATATAAATTCCAACTTATCATGTCATACTCAGTCTCTTTCTTTGGAATATCACTTTCTTTATGAATGATCTGTTTCATCCACTTAATGCAGTATAATATTATACTACTATGAAATTGAAGTGAATATTCCTTCTTAACTCTCTATTATGTTATTAAGATTTAAAACACAAGTGCAATATTAAGAAATCAGTGTTAGTACTTTTGTTTTACAGACAATATAGATAATATCAAACAGAAAGAAGCCATATAAAGATAACGACATAAAATTTCACATTCCGTTTGAAGTTTGTACACTACTGTTTTCCTAATCCAACAGGTTGCTTATTCATATACACAACCCTTCCTCTTTCCATACTTAGCGCTTGCTGCCTGCGCACGACGTCAAGATCAGAAAAATGCGCTTGCTTTGACATCACTGGACTATGGCATTACATGATGAAAAAAATAACACGAACTTACTGTCATTTTTAACCACAAGTTCGATATTTTATTCATTTTTCACGAAAATTTTGAAAAATGTTTACCAAAAAAATCTGACCTGATGTATTGTTAGGTTAGGTAACAGTGGCTAGGGGCAGGTTAGGGACGACCCTTTGCACGTCGCCCATACTGAGCCCTATTGTGCACCCCGAATGTGTGGGATAAATGAGGATGAGGTGTACCAGCCCACCGGCCGCATGTGACGCCTCACCCAATAGGGTCCCCTACCCCTCCTGCCCTAAGTTCATACCGCCAAGATGACCAAGCACCACAGGATCCATTTCAACGGCCCTTCTAAGGTGTCTAAGCGTCCTTGGAAGTGCTCTTAAGGAATTAATCCTGGCAGAGATATTGCGGAAGGCTGGGAACCCAGGAACGGTTGCGAAGTCAAAATTCTTTTTCAATACGGGAGAGGAAGAAAAATGGACCATGACAATGAAAATTCCAACCCAGCATTTGCTTAAGTAACTATGGAAAACCAGGGAAAAAATCAGGTTGATTGGTCCGGGAATCGACCACGGACCTCCCGAATGCAGTCACCTCTCTAGGTTGAGGTTTGTAAGTGTCGCATGTTATGAACGTGGCAACCTCAAAGTAGGCGCATATTTTAAATGTATAGTTCGACAACTTCAAGTGAAACCCCGTAAAACACGCCAACTTCTGGAATCTCTCTCTTTCTTTATTCTCTCTCCCTCGCTCCTCGTCATTCAGTCACCAATCACCACATAAGAGGGTGTGTGTGGGCATCGTGACCAATAGAAGAACCACTGTCCAGTATTACCACAATAACGGATTCTTCATTTTTGCCTCGACTGTCGGCTAGGAAGGTTCCATTATGCTAGCATTGCAGGCAACTAGTCAACCTTTTAATGCAGTGGCCGGCAGATGCTGCAGTTATGACGTAAGAGCCAGTCAGGCCTCAAGAGCTCGGAAGAGCGAGCAGTTGAGTCGTGTTACTGTTAACACGCACCAGCGTATTGGCGTCAGTGCAGCAATGATACGACAGTTCTTGGAGATAAATTGACGGAATCACATTCCTGTATTTTGCTAGGGAATAACTACTCTGCGGTCATGATGGCAACATTCTTAGCAAATTCCCCGTCATTAAAAGAACGCACGTTCTTTCCAATGGCTAGTGAAATCCTATATCTTAAGCCTTAAGCTTACCATTGATTCACTGACAGTGTGTTCCCTAGCTTCACTTAACAATTTATCTTTCAATTGCTGCACTAGTACTTGTCGATATTCTCTCCCATATTTGTCGTAATCATTTGTGTGGCATACAGAATAATGGCGTTGTATATTGAATTTCTTTACATGCTAAAACAGCTTGCCACAAATCAAACACTTCACCATTCCTCCATACTCCATAACACAGTTTGATCTCGACAAAACATTCAACTTGGGCACGGTAGTAACACAAAGTGATGGTGTGTTTCAAAAGTTGAAATATATGCATACTACTCACCAAGTTAGGGCCTATATAGTTCAATCTGTATATTGTGTAGGAAAATGTCTGTTAAAAACACTTGAACTGTTTTCAAGTTTCCGAGTAGACAAAGTGTTGTAGTACTGCTTAAACTATTTATTTCTATATTTGTATATTCATAGCAGTCTCGGAGCCTCATTCACATAATGCGAACGCTCCTGAAGCTGGCTGTATTATGAATTTCATATTATTATAAGTATATTAAATTTGATTACAAACCAAAATATTTTGTTACATTGACTTATCATGAATGTACAGTTTTGTTTTCGTACAAATGTATTGTAATTGTGCTGTTCCCATACTACCTCAGACGAATGGATCGCGCTCTGTCAGTGCATAGGCGCCGTACCACCACTGTTCAGTTGAACCTTCTCTCCTCGCTGTGCTCAGTATGCAGAGATTGCCGAGCAAAGAGCGTGGCGGCTCCGTGGTATGACGTCACAGAGCACGGAACATGCTGGTCACTGTTTTAATGCTTTTGTTAGAAGGTTTGACAAACTGTGAGTGGACCTGCAAGTACATAGTGCATAGTGCTCTCTCCCTTCCCCCCGTGTTTTCTCACTTGCTCCTCCCCAAGACAGCCAGCGCTCACGTAGTAACTCGGTCAGGATTCGATTTGTCAGTCTATAACTGTGTAATCTGTATTTTCGCCATTAATAATTATCCATGCCTATTATTTTTATTTGAAGATCATTACTCGAAGTACATAGTAATAGTAATATGCGTTACAAGAGCGGTATGTTGAAGTTTTCATGTTCGAGGAAAAGTTTGAAAAAGCGAAACGTAGTTGAGCTTTTTTAATTTCCGAGAATTGAAAGAAAACATACCGCTCGTGTATCGTACATTATTTTGTGCGAAGATCGTTTATTACATACCTGAAAGAGGAATTTCTAATTAGTTGCAATGAAATCTCCATCTTGGTTTCTGTTCAATGACGGCAAATTTGCAAAACAAAAATATCTATCTTCAACATTGTTGCTTTAAAATGTTTTCTGTGTTTACTATACTCCAGCAGGCCGTGATATACGTCAGTCTTTTTTTTCCCCCCAGTCTATAAATGCGAACTTAAAACAAACGGTAAGGCTATGTAATGATTTAGAGTTAATTTAATTTTTGCAAATATTTTAAAACAATAATTAACAGTGCAATTTAGGTGAAATTGCAGTGGTAAGTTTCCAATTTCGAATTATTACTATATTGAAAGTCTCTAAAAATAATATGTTAAAAGCCTAAAGCAGTAAAATCTATATGTCACTTAAGCGGTAAGAAGAGGGAAATTGTTATGTGTGTTAGGTTGGGAATACTGAATGTGGAATTTGAGACTTTCCTCGGATTGGTTTTGTGCGGAAACCAAGCAAATACGCACGATCTCGCACAAAATGGTTTTAATGTCTCAGAAGTGTTATGTTCGCGTGGTTATTGTTTACGATATTTTCTTTCTCTCTGGTCTAGCCTGAAGAAAAATGATGTTACCAAGACCTGACAATACTAATTCCACTTCCTGGTAGATAAAATTGATATTGTTAGTGAATTTTTATTAAAAATCTCGCTATGGGAACAGACAACAGTGTGTTAAAGAGCGTGTCTGATTGCGTGGGTATTGGGTCAGGGCTGAGGGGAGGGGAGGGCAGTGTCCCCTTGCATGTGTCCTATGGCATGGTTTAGATATCTTCAACAGTCGTGGGAAGGGAACTTCTGTCCCTGAAAAATGGATTCTGCAAGTTATTAGAGAGCTTGATTTGTTATATAACCTTGTAAACATAATATTAGAAGTCATGGGCTTTGTGAAATGCTAATCCAGCTTTGAATTCAGAGATATTCCCCAGAAATTCGGGGAAAATTTTATTGTAGTGGACAAAAATTAAACCATATAAAACCAGTTGCGTATCTATACTAATAATAAATCTGTAGCCGAAATTTTTCTGGTAATTTTCGATTTTCCAAAAATAATTGGTCCTGAAACCGAAAATCGCTTTTTTGAAATTTTTGTTTGTATGTCTGTCTGTCTGTCTGTATGTTTGTTACCTTTTTACGCGATAATGGCTGAACGGATTTCGATGAAAATTGGAATATAAATTAAGTTCGTTGTAACTTAGATTTTAGGCTATATGGCATTCAAAATACATTATTTAAAGGGGGGGTTATAAGGGGGCCTGAATTAAATAAATCAAAATATCTCGCTTATTATTGATTTTTGTGGAAAATGTTACATAACAAAAGTTTCTTTAAAAATAATTTCCGATAAGTTTTATTCCTTGAAAAATTTTAATAGGACTGATATTTAATGAGATAAATGAGTTTTTAAAATAACTGCCATCTAAGGCCATGTAGGCCCAATTGTATAAATCTCCCTGACTAAAGATCAACTTTGATCGAAGATCGAAAAGTGAACCGAGTTCAGACACTTCTTCTATTGTATAAAACTTTCCTGCGATCAAATTACCTTGGTTCAAATGAAATCTAAGTTCACGTGAAAAGGATTTGGCAACATCGCATAAACAGGTGAAAAACGTGATGCGCGGACAGGTTTGTTCAGTGTTGCCAATCTAGCGACTTCAACTCTTTTTCAACAACAATTTCTTTTAACTTTTATATTGCTTAAATAGGAATTTAGCGACCTTTTTAGCACCCCATAGTGACAAAATTTAATCTTTCTTTGTCGATAATGAGAAATCTAGCGACTTTACAACTACTTTTTGACGACTTTCCGTAAACTCTGTTGGAGACACTGGTTTTTTGTGCAATGTAAATAATGGCGGACAATAAGAAGAAGGTTACTGTTCTCCGAGTTGTTATCATGTTATGGTGTTTGATACTGCTAAACATAATAAAGCTTTATAAAACGACAATTTTCGTTTAGTAATACAGTTAATTGAAAATTTATGAATGTACCTATCATATCCGTTAATAATTAATGGTTGTTATAAACATAATATAATTATAGGTTATGTTATTTGATACTGCTGAACACGATAGAGCCTTATAAAATATAAGATTGTTTGTGTATTAAGGCAAGAAATTGAAAGAAATATATATAAATGTACCTATCATATCTATTAATATTAATAATAATGGATATTTTATTTGCACAATCTGTCACTCGTATATTTCAAACAGAAAAGAAATAACTGAACTTGGATCATCTAACTTAATCGGAGAAATTTCTTCAGTCAAAGTTGACTTTAGTTTGAGACAAATTAATCTCAGATTAGACTTTATACAACACAAAATTCCAAGTTCAGCTGAAACAAGGATCAATTTAACCTCTGATCTAAGATTAAATGGTTTATACAATCGGGCCGTAATGAATTAAAAAACAAATGACTTCGTCTATAAGGGGCCTTGGACAGCAACAATCGAAAGCTATGAAAGATAGCCTACAGATAATGTTTCTGTGTTTGTGTGAAGTAATATCGGAAGCTAAATTAACCGATTTGTATAATTAATTATTAATTCACCATTGGAAAGTGTAGTTTCTCTAGATGGACATAATGCTATAATGTTATTACAGTAACTTCTGAGTGAATCGAGGACAGGTAAGATTAAAATAGCTTCTTATGCACAGAAAACTTGATAGGCTATTCTGTACATTCGTTTCCTGTATTTCCTAAAATAATTTTTATGACCAAATTAGTGGTCTCTGGATCAAAATGATCGCATTTTAATTATTTAAATACAATTTAAATTAAGTAACATATTAAACGATTTATCCTTCTATCAAACACGAATCTTCCCTGGATCAAATGTCCTATTTTAATTATGTAATTACTTTATATTTATTTCTAACGGGTGCAGCGGAGCGCACGGGTACGGCTAGTACTAAATAAATATGTCCCTAAGATCATTTTAATTTGATTCTAATCTATAGAACGAGTCAATAACTATATCTATTTTATGTTAAACAGCTATTCATAGATATTTCGCTAGCCCGGGCTACGAGCGTGCTAAACAGGATTCATATCATATATCATATCGCTGACACTGGTTTATGAATACGAAAAACGTTAGTTCGCTGATCATCCACCGAAAGCCCGCGCTAAGAATGTCTATGAATATGGCCCATAAATACTTACTTACAAATGGCTCTTAGAGAACCCGGAGGTTCATTGCCGCTCTCACATAAGCCCGCCATCGGTCCCTATCCTGAGCAAGATTAATCCATTCTCTATCATCATAGCCTATCCCACCTCCCTTAAATCCATTTTAATATTATCCTCCCATCTAGGTCTCGACCTCCCCAAACGTCTTGTTCCCTCCGGTCTCCCAACTAATACTCTATATGCATTTCTGGATTCGCCCATACGTGCTACATGCCCTGTCCATCTCAAACGTCTGGAAAAAAAATGTTATGTTTTATTTAACGACGCTCGCAACTGCAGAGGTTATATCAGCGTCGCCGATGTGCCGGAATTTTGTCCCTCAGGAGTTCTTTTACATGCCAGTAAATCTACTGACATGAGCCTGTCGCATTTAAGCACACTTAAATGCCATCGACCTAGCCCTGGATCGAACCCGCAACCTTGGGCATAGAAGGCCAGCGCTATACCAACTCGCCAACCAGGTCGACTCAAACGTCTGGATTTAATGTTCCTAATTATGTCAGGTGAAGAATATAATGCGTACAGTTCTGCGTTGTGTAACTTTCTCCATTCTCCTGTAACTTCAAAACTCTTAGCCCCAAATAGCTTTTTTTCTAAGAACCTTATTCTCAAACACCCTTAATCTCTGTTCCTTTCTCAAAGTGAGAGTCCATGTTTCACAACCATACAGAACAACCGGTAATATAACTGTTTTATAAATTCTAACTTTCAGATTTTTTGATAGCAGACTAGATGACAAAATCTTAACCGAATAATAACAGGCATTTCCCATATTTATTCTGCGTTTAATTTCCTCCCGAGTGTAATTTATATTTGTTACTGTTGCTCCAAGATATTTTAATTTTTCCACGTCTTCGAAGGATAAATCTCGTTTCCATTTCGCACAATATTCTGGTCACGAGACATAATCATGTAGGTACTTTGTCTTTTCGGGATTTACTTCCAAACCTATCGCATTTCCGTGTTTTCCCTAATCGTTTGTGGATTTTCTCTTAATATATTCACGTCATCCGCATAGACAAGCAGCTGATGTAACCCGTTCAATTCCAAACCCTCTCTGTTATCCTGAACTTTCCTAATGGCATACTCTAGAGCAAAGTGAAAAAATAAAGGTGATAGTGCATTTCTTTGCTTTAGCCCGCAGTGAATTGGAAGAGCATCATATTATTATTATTATTATTATTATTATTATTATTATTATTGTTATTATTATTATTGTTATTATTATTATTATTATTGTTATTATTATTATTGTTATTATTATTGTTATTATTATTATTATTGTTATTATTATTATTATTATTATTGTTATTATTATTATTATTATTATTATTATTATTATTATTATTATTATTATTATTATTATGGAGACATTTAAAGGTCGATATGTGATTTTCCTCCCATCCATTCAATACGGAACAGATTATCATGGGTGAAATGCGCCATCTTCCAGACATGAGCAATACCCAACCCAAATACGCGGAGTTTCCTATTAGGTCAATTTAACGAACACCTTCACATGAAGTTGCGAAAAATGGCACTCTCCTGCTGTGAAGCACATACTCACGAGCTGACCTTACATTTTGTTCTGAGTTGTGAATACAGTAGGCCATGACTGTATCCCATGCGAACTGAAGGCCTCCGCGTCCGAAGGCTTTCTCTTTCTGTCTTGCGGAAACAGAAGTCAGCGTTATTGGATCGGTCGTGCATTCCCGTTCATTCTCTAATCGTTATTTCCTCATTACAGCTACCGGAGATAGGAGTGAGATCCTGTTCCGGGTTGCACTCGGACAGGGTTCGGTTCCCGCTTGGGATGATTGCTAGATTGGGCTTTTTCCCCAATTACAAGGCAAATCTTGGCATCATCTGACCAAATACCATCTCGTTGTAACCAATTTCATCGACGCTAAAATAAACTCTTAGTTGATACAGCGTCGTTAAATAAAACCGATTGAAATTAATAAGTTAAAATTTTACAACAAAGATCATCGTAATGTGGGCTTAAACATTCATTAAGAGGTTAGGTACAGCTTACAGCAGTAAAATTTTTGGAAATATTCAACTTTTTTTTTCTCCATTACTGTATCTTGTACAATAATAGAAATTGGTATGTGTAAAACACTGCCCTTCTGCTATATGAAAATAGTACATTATGCAACGAGCCTATAATGGTAGTAATTAAGACGCGAGCTTCATCATTTTCATACGAGCGTCTTAATTACCATTATAGGCAAGTTTCATTTATGCTCGACTATATTTCTAACTTGAAATTATTCATAAGTATTCATGTTATTCTTATCTGACTGGGGAGCGGAAGTGACCTTGTGCAATATCTCGTAAATTGTGAGATGTGCGCAGACGCGAAAGTATTGATTTTTTCCGAGGAACAAATATCACTGACCTTGATATAATCTAGAGAGTAAAATGAACATTAATCTTGATATAACCTGGAAATTGATTTAGACATTGAAAAACGAGATAACAAATTGAATTTATTTGAATATTATTTACAATTAACGCTAGTTATTATAGTAACAGAACATAACCTTCTGCGACAGTATTGGATTTCCAGCCTCCGTGACGTTTCGCTAGTTGTCTTTCGATTGCATATCCGAGAATAATCTATACTTGCGCTTTCATATTGCTTTCTGATTGGTGGAAAACCTGAACTTTAATGAATAGGTGTACTTTAATGAGGTCCATTAAAGGGCTGCTACCAGGTGTACAATTACTACATTTCGGCATGGTCGAGCATAAAAATATTTATGCTCGACCATGCCGAAATGTAGTAATTATACATCTGGTAGCAGACCTTTAATACATGTCATTAAAGTACACCTACTCATTAAAGCTCAGGTCTTTCAGCCAATGACGACTCAGGTTACAACTGTTCAGCCAATGACAGGTCAGCTTTCTACCGTTATAAAGCCGCAAGTATCGATTATTCTCGGATATGCAATCGAAAGAGAATTAGCGAAAAGTCACGGACGCTGGAAATCCAATACTGTCGCAGAAGGTTATGTTCTGTTATTATAATAATTAGCGTTAATTGTAAATAATATTCAAATAAATTCAATTTGTCATCTCGTTTTTCAATGTCTAATTTAATTTCAGTGTTATCTCTGTAGGTTCTTATGGCCTAGCAAGGTCAATGTGGACATCTGTTCCTCGGAAAAAATCAATACTTTCGCGTCTGCGCACATCTCACAACATACGGGACATTGGTCAAGGTCAGATACAAAGAAAATTAATAATATCAAGTTAGAAATATGGTCGAGCATAAAAAGTCGTATGAAACTCGCCTATAATGGTAATTAAGAAGCTCGTATGAAAATTATGAAACTCGCTTGGGCTCGTTTCATAAATATCCATACTCGCTTCTTAATTACCTTCATTATAGGCACGTTGCATAATGTGCTATTTTACGATTATAATTTTTTTTTTTTTCAAAATTCAAAATAGTAGCAGTTTACTATGCAGTGATGAAGCGTTTCCCTCGTAATTCATAAACTTGTTAACTTTTTCATGTTCTCTTTTATTTTATTGCTGAAACTCATGTTTACAATATCATGCTCTTTCAACTATATTCCTTAATAAATAATATTTGTTTTTATTTTGTGTTAGAAGAAAATACTGATATTTGACCATTTCTTAAACGAATTTATTTTTTATCAATCTGTCAAAGGTAGAGAAGTGATCCTGCATCATATTGTAGATATGACATTCATAAATACACACAAAAATTTTGATCACAGAATGTTGGATAGTTTTTTTTTATGTGGGAAACGCTTCATCACTGCACAGTGAACTGAATTTAAAAAAAAATGTAAATATTTTTTTTGAAATCGTAAAAATATTTTTTTTTTTTCATATCGCAGAAGGACAGTGTTTTACACATACTAATTTTCATTATTGTACAAGAGACAGTAATGGAGAAAAAAAATGTTGCATATTTCCAAAATTTTACTGCTGTGAGCTGTACCTAACCCCTTAAGAGCGGTACCTATGAAACAGTAACAGAGAGAGAGAGAGAAAAACTCTTCCGGCCTTAATTAAGGATGACCACGAGGATCCGGAAATGAATAGCAAACAAATACAATTAATTAAATATGAATAGTGTTATAAAAATAAAATGTAATAATTAAGCACCATTGATTATCAATTGTCAAATAAAATCTTAGAAGATGACTAAATTATACTGACTATTACACTCTTACTACGTCATACTACTTTTGACCAATAAAACGGTACGAAAGGATGTATTTCGACCAATCATGGCTGCTTATCGCACAATTTTATCGCGTCCCTAGCATTTGTTTAATTTTATCGCGTCCCTAGCATTTGTTTCTTTGTTTGCCAACATTTGAAACTGCGCTGGTCTGGACGTCAAAAATATATATACAATTACAAACCACTCCAGTCGATGCACAGCAGTTTCAAATATGACTCGCATTGGCATTCAAGAACAAGAATTAATAAAAATCACTGATCATACCTATCCATCTTCTGAAATCCGATTTACAAATAAATGAAGAGCACCATTCGTAAATCCTGAATAGGTTGAATATACCATGTAGGCCTAAATCAACGAGTTCCACTTCTATTACGCACACGTCCAATATAACATCAATTGAACCACCAACCACATTCAAATTTGAAAATTGTACATTTAATAATTATTCCTTTTAAAATTATTCATTCGGAAATCCTGAATAAGTTGAATACACCATGTAGGCCTAAATCAACGAGTTCCACTTCTATTACGCACACGTCCAATATAATATCAATTGAATCACCAACCACATTCAGATTTGAAAATTGTACATTCAATAATTATTCCTTTTAAAATTATTCATGTTTATTTTTATGTCGTCGTCGTTAATTAAAACTTTTCTAACACTTGTGTATATTAGTTAGGTTATGTTATAGCTTCTGCTATATGATATTATGGATAGTCACGTATCAGAGATTGTTTAATATTAAGATTTATTGAAAATCATCTGTCAAGTGACGTTGATTACTGGGATTCGGATAATTGAAGTGGAATGCAACTGTCTTAATAAAAATGAAATTGAATCAACAAAGCCTTCTTGACTAGTAACCGTCTACAGAGTTCAATGAAGATTCCATAGTTGGCACAACTGCCATCTAGCGTAATGGTGCAATAATACATTTGAAGACAGGTTTATTTTCGTAAGTCAATTAGTATTTTATTGTACTTTGTTACTTATAATCTTTATATACTTTCTTCTAATCGTGTAATAGTCAATTAAATCCCACTCGAGTTTTGATTTTCTCTAGCTAAATCAAAACCTCTAGTGAGATTACTGTTGATAAAAAAAAGATTTTATTTAAAATTAGCATATCCTTAATTAAGGCCTTCTGAGTGTTATAAATGAAATTGTACAATCTGCAGGGAATCTTTGAGAATTTGCGAGATGATTTTTTGAATTTCAAAAGATGATATTGATAATTGTTTTAAAAAATGATATGTAAATTTTGGTAAAGAACTCCGAGCACCAAAAAATAAAGATTATTGTAATATAGGCTTAAACATTTCGTTAAGAGTAGTGCTGGTGAATCAGTAACATTTTTAGTTAAACGTTTACAGCAAAGGCTATGTTTATTCTTTTGTAATACACAACACAGCCCCGTCCTTGATGCGGGAGTAGTCTTACATCGTACATCACCACCCGCCACTACAAGTCATTTGGCTCATTGCGCAAATTCCGTAGTCACTTAATCTCCAAAGAGTAATGGCAAGATTCCGGTCTCTAGTTATACCACAGTCTAGTATATACAGTCACGAAGCTCAATACTTACTAAATATGCAAACATAGACAGTTGAAATATGCATCCATAGATAGTTGCTAAGCACCAGGATCGCTATTATCGCCTCAGCACAGACCCTTTCCCCAGCAGACGATAAAATGTATTGTACTTTCGATATCGTATTCTTTTGAAAAAATTAACACCTTCCTTCCACTATTGAAATACGAAATACATAAGGTTTATATATTATTTTCGTAAAGCATATATTATATTTTATAAATTCACCTTCCTGGATCTTTCGGAAGAAGGATAACTCTTGACCTATTTTCTTACAATATTTATAGTACCATAAACGTCTCCTTGTCCCATATTATTATTCAAATCATTGTATTTGAGCCATTTACAGTTATTACAACCGATAACGAACATTTCACAGTTTACACAACTTTTCACAACAATGCGAAATACGGCACAGTCAATGCCTTTTCGATCTAGACCAGGCCGTAATGTTTGTTCGGGTTTTCTATTTCAGTGTATGGAGCTCAATGAAATATTATATTATAACTTTATTGCGTACCATTGCTAAATTTTATTTAGTATAATGTGTCCATGCAGTGGCAGGACATTGGAGACCACTAAAATTAGACAGAAAGGGGCAACTGGTACAGTAAACATAACCTATAATAATTTCAACATATCTAAATATTCGTACGGGGAGCGGCGCTGATATAACCTCTGCAGTTGCGGGAGTCGTTAAATTAAAACATAACACATTTATCCGTGCGGTGCAACTGAAAATTACTGAATCGTGCATAAATAAATGTACAAGAATTTTACAGTATTTAATCGAAATAAAGGCCGGTATTACACATACAAACAACGTAATTTTCACACCAAAAATAATATTACACCTTAACTCGCAAGGAATTATGTCTTAAGTGTCTCTTAATCATTGTTTTAAATTTTATTAATGCAATTACACTACATTTTAGAGAAATATATGTTACTCTTTATACATTCCAATTAATTTATATGGTTGAAACGCCGCCCTTCGTGATCGGGTTAAGCGAGTCACATGGTCTGCCTTACGGCCTATATTAGATCACGATGGCAGTGACACAGTCTATTGTTCCTAGTACTCACAGCGCTCCAAGCGGCTAGCAACTATCGCGAGAAATGCAAAAAATCATCCCAAGCTTCGTGACTGTATATAGTAGACTGTGGTTATAATATGAAGCTTAGCAACCCAATCTTCGATAGTCATGGGATGAAATACGTTGCAGCTGAAAAAAATCGGGGTAGGCTGTATCGGATACACAGCCGCAAGCTTTTTGCGTCAATCCGTCGCTGATAGAATTGTTGTTAAGGTTAACGTCAGCAGTGACAACATCTTCTTTTCAGATTCCCCCAAATCCCTGATATCTTCCCTGTGTTGGGAGTAGCCATCTTTTATACACTGATAGTAAACATGTCGTTTGCTATAGTTGCGTGGTTCCCACTATAATAATTATTTTCTCTATTGATGCTGCTACTGCTGCTAGTATTGAACATCGTTTTACTTAAAATAAATTATTTCCCCTAAAATCCACAACAATATTCAATAGCCTCAATTATATTATGGCCCAACTATTGCAACAATAAACTGTCAACTTCCTATGACATACTAAACATGAGATATCAGAATTTTATGACAATTTTACAAATATGTAGAATTGTCAACAAATGAATGGACACTTTTCTGTTTCATAAAATGGAATACTGTATGTCAGAAAAGTCTTGACAAATTGTAAAATTTTGCCCGTCATGGTAAAACTTTTATGAAAAAGGAATCTGACAAATTGTAGAGTCGTCATTTGTTACTTTCAGAATGACACAACTTATTTACAATTGTCAAGTTTTATGAAATACGCCCCTGGTGGGAAACAATTGACGATCGGCGCAAATAGCTGAATGTCAGTTTTAAAATACTTTTCGCACGCTACCATATGAATCAACTTTTAACACGCTTGCGTAAAGTTAAAATGTCTACTTTTATGAATAGCTGTCTAAGAAATGTATTTTAATTTGTGTAACATTCCTGTTCTTATCTTATTGAATTAAAACTTTTATAGTAACAGACATTCATTGTGACGTTTTTGCTGAAAATATTTTTGAATATCAGAGTTCTTGTAAAATTATTTTAAAATGTAAATTGTAGTACGAAGATACATACAGCAGAGTTCGTATAGGTCAGTTTCTATCTGATCCTTTTCCAATTCACTGCGGGCTAAAGCAGGGAGATGCACTATCACCTTTACTTTTTAACTTCGCTTTAGAATATGCCATTAGGAAAGTTCAGGATAACAGGCAGGGTTTGGAATTGAACGGGCTACATCACCTTCTTGTCTATGCAGATGACGTGAATATGTTAGGAGAAAATACACAAACGGTTAGGGAAAACACGGAAATTTTACTTGAAGCAAGTAAAGCGATCGGTTTGGAAGTAAATCCCGAAAAGACAAAGTATATGATTATGTCTCGTGACGGGAATATTGTACGAAATGGAAATATAAATATTGGAGATTTATCCTTCGAAGAGGTGGAAAAATTCAAATATCTTGGAGCAACAGTAACAAATATAAATGACACTCGGGAGGAAATTAAACGCAGAATAAATATGGAAAATGCGAGTTATTATTCGGTTGAGAAGCTCTTATCATCCAGTCTGCTGTCCAAAAATCTGAAAGTTAGAATTTATAAAACAGTTATATTACCGGTTCTTCTATATGGCTGTGAAACTTGGACTCTCACTCTGAGAGAGGAACATAGGTTAAGGGTGTTTGAGAATAAGGTGCTTAGGAAAATATTTGGGGCTAAGCGGGATGAAGTTACAGGAGAATGGAGAAAGTTACACAACACAGAACTGCACGCATTGTATTCTTCACCTGACATAATTAGGAACTTGAAATCCAGACGTTTGAGATGGGCAGGGCATGTAGCACGTATGGGCGAATCCAGAAATGCATATAGAGTGTTAGTTGGGAGACCGGATGGAAAAAGACCTTTAGGGAGGCCGAGACGTAGATGGGAGGATAATATTAAAATGGATTTGAGGGAGGTGGGGTATGATGATAGAGACTGGCTTAATCTTGCACAGGATAGGGACCGATGGCGGGCTTATGTGAGGGCGGCAATGAACCTTCGGGTTCCTTAAAAGCCATTTGTAAGTAAGTAAGTAAGTACGAAGATAAACCGTTTAAAGTATTTGTGCGCATCGTCACGTGATATCATGAGCGAGTCGGCTTGATTCACTTTCTGGGAGCGGAAGTAGTCATGTTAGAGGTTTTCTACTTATTATTTATATGGAGTTATTCATTATAAGAAATATTGTGAGCTGCAAACTTAAAGGCAAAGTGAACGAAAACAATCTGGTATTGTTCAGTGACAAGCTACAGACATAACATTCAATAGTCTCTTAGACAGTAGTCGATGTTTACTTCTGCGTCTTGTGAACACTGAAGCAGACCGGCTGCCTCTGCGCGGGGGTACAGTATTTCGAATCGGGCCGACTTCGCAACGGACGGCCAGTACAGTGGGGTGTTCAGAGTGAGTTTGTATGCAAAATGCTGCTGCAGCTTGCAGTCTAGAACCCGGTGCTTCATCCACAGTGAGCAGCAGAGTTTTCTTGTTGTACAGCTGATTGGACCACCGCAATGTGTGTTTTTGGGGCAAAACGGTAAGCTTTGGAGTCTAAACTCGTACACAGTACTAATGTTATTTTGTGTAAGATACTTTGTACGGCGTTATTTTTATATTTATTCAGTACATTTGCTTCCCACTTTCTTCCTTCTTAATATTTCAATCTCTTTTCTTTTATATCCATAACCATTTTAGAGATTTTTCGGAAATAAGTCTACACGTTTTCAGCACCTCTGAAATCAAGAAGTTGTTTTGGACAATATGTATGTTTGTATATATATGTATGTATGTATGTATGTATGTATGTATGTATGTATGTATGTATGTATGTATGTAAAAATGTTAAATGTTATGTTTTATTTAACGACGCTCGCAACTGCAGAGGTTATATCAGCGTCGCCGGTGTGCCGGAATTTTGTCCCGCAGGAGTTCTTTTACATGCCAGTAAATCTACTGACATGAGCCTGTCGCATTTAAGCACACTTAAATGCCATCGACCTGGCCATAGAAGGCCAGCGCTATACCAACTCGCATGTATGTATGTATGTATGTATGTATGTATGTATGTATGTATGTATGTGCGCGCGCGCGCGCGTGTGTGTGTGTGTATGTATTGTTGTTTAGTCAACTGTCCGAAGACAAGTCTGAACCTCACAAGTGATACCAAGAAGGCACCTCTTATGAGGCAACTAGTCCGGGAGATATTGGGATAGGGTGATCAGTTTCTTTCCCCCTCCATTGCATACATCGCCGATTGGCTACATATTACACTAATCAGACTTCAGATATATATATATACATATATATACACATACATACATACGCACAATTATTCTTCCTCTGACACGTATCGTCACGTGAGATGTACTGCCAGAACCTCAATCAGATTGTGTGTATGTATAGTATGTATATGTATGTCTGTATGTATGTATGTATGTATGTTGCATGCGTGTGTGTATGTATGTAATGTAGATATTTGTGTCTGTAATGTGTGTATGTGCATGCGTGCCCGTCTGTTTTCCATCTGTGTACAGTGATTTTATCTTGAACTCTAGGACGGATTTTATTCATGTTCAGTATCTACGAGCTGGTAGACCCTGGAATGTTGCACATGAGATATGCTGTAGTAATTTTTTACTGAAACATTACTTTTATTTTGGATGTCAGAAACACGAAATGACCAACTCGAAATCGTCTGTACCGATTTTTAAATTGTCTCTTCCATAAGATGGAGAGGAAGTATGTCCCCAGTGCCTTATGTTTTCGACGCTTTATCTCTATATAGGATCATTTTTGACGTGAATACGTGTATAAGTTCGGTCCAGTACTAGGGTGTTATCCCAGAAAGTCGACTGACGTATTTTCAGGCCAGTTTTGTCGCGCCTATAATTTCTAAAGTACGGCACACGACATATTCCAACGAAGTAAACGACGATCGACAGACGAAGGATCAATGTACAGCTCATGCATTTTGTCAAGACACTCCCCCACTCTTTCTACAGAGCTGCGCACGAGATCGGATGAGTCTACTTACGAATTATAGGGGAATGGGTTATCCTTTGCCATGAACTCTGTAGACACACGCCCGACCTTCTCTTCTACTTTTACCCCCGCCACAGAAACATTGTTCCCGTACTGCACATCGCGGGTATCTTGACAAAATGCATGAGCTGTATCCAACGTCACTTTGAATTGGAGCGGCTGACGTCATCTGGCGATATGCGGGACGGAGGAATTTGAGACACGAATTGGCTGGTCGCGCGGCAGCCGAGACAGTGTAACTCGAGAATGCGAAGTGATAGAACGTTCGCAGTGGTGTCAAACAATTCGTAATGGATCATGCTGCACTCTCAATTGAGCAACTATCAACAGGCGGCAAGTAAAATTGGAAAATTTTGCGAGTGAATTTGAGTGAAGGTAGAAAGTTCACAATTTTGAGTATAAGCAGCGGTTACCTCACATTCATCGTCCCACCGCGAGATACGTATTCAAGAATAAAACTTGAGGCTGTTTCTTCTGTTTTTTTTTGTCTTATGTGATTACTATCCCTTATCAGAGAGAGAGATTATTTACACGTTAGTGAACCATTTTTAAAAGGCGAATTTCATAAACATTCACGGATTTGACAGTTTCACCGTATAATTTATATGCAGTAGTAGGGGAGACTGTTGTACCTTTAGCATAGTGTACCTTTGAACATTTTTTGTTTTTTAAATTTTGCTGCTACCTAGACGACCCAAACTGAAGTAAATTGTAGAGAAAGCCGCTAAGTAGCTCTGGTCGTAGTTTCAGTTTGATTTATTGCAAAGTGTGAGTTCCGTGGACAAAAGAAAAATTTTAGTACCAAAAGTAAACATTTCGTTCATTGATATATGTTTTCTAACACAAAATCAGATTGCATTTGTTAATATCTTTCAAGTACGGTGTGTTCCCTATCATCTGGTGAGTAATAAGATATTTTAATTTCCATGATTTATTTGACTCTCTAGTTTTCGGAGCCATATTTGTTTAAACGTGCACCCTCTTGTACCTTTGAACACAAAACATCTTGTACCATGGAACATGTTCCAAATTACACGATACTATCGGTTTTGTTTTTCTTTTATTTTAAGGTCATGTCACGAAATAAGTCTGGAATTAAAGAGGTCCCCAATTGATTCGGATGCCTTGAAGAAAGCTGTTGAAGCAGTTATTGCTTCTGCAGGAAATAAAATCTAAATCAGAGAAGCCTGCTCTGGTTTATGATGGCAAATACATTTTAAATATGATTGTCAGTTTTTACAGCTATATTCCCACCTATATTCCATGTGTTCCAACTTACAAGAGGGTATGTTCCAAGGTACATGATCCTGTTGTACCTTTGAACACATTAAATATCTCTTCATTTTATTTTTTCCATCCTTAATAGATCTGTAAAACAGGAAAATACATACAGGAAGTTGTAAAGGAATCTTCAATAATTATTTCAAGCATTTTTTCATTTAAAAAATTTCATTTCCCAAAATTAAAAAAAATAAAATGTGAAAAGTGTTTAATGGTACAACAGTCTCCCCTACGAAAATAATCATGCACACAAATTTAATGGGTAATGAGGGTTAGAGTAAACATTCTGTAAAATACAGCGCAAAGTAGCAATTAATATTCAATTTATTTAAACCAGCTATGGGGACCATAAGCAAAGTAGGGAGGGAACGTTCCTACTCACCCCACATTCGTTTGATTGACAGGCGAGGGGTAAGGCAGTTGTTTTGCTAAGTCAAGTGCAGTGGTGGATTCGACACACCTTGCGCGTCAGTAATTTCTCCGCTCTTATTTCTTGTTTCAAAATCTTTACAGTATTTTGTTCATAGGAAGTACACGTATCATACAATAATTATGACGGTCACCTATATATATTATATATTTTTCAATTGTATAACTATTCCTTTATCAGGTGCACAAGAAATTCTTGAACTGCCTTGTGATCGACATAATAAAGTATTCCTTTTTTAAAAACAATAAAGAAAAAAGCAAAGCTCCATTGTCATTTAACTGCACAATATATTAAAAGATACAATGCTCAACATAAGAAATTGTTTCTTTTTAAAACCAATAAAGTAACTAAGCCCCATTGTCATTTAACTTGAAAACATATTACTTACTTACTGGCTTTTAAGGAACCCGTAGGTTCATTGCCGCCCTCACATAAGCCCGCCATCGGTCCCTATCCTGTGTAAGATTAATCCAGTCTCTACCATCATATCCTACCTCCCTCAAATCCATTTTAATATTATCTTCCCATCTACGTCTCGGCCTCCCCAAAGGTCTTTTTCCCTCCGGCCTCCCAACTAACACTCTATATGCATTTCTGGATTAGCCCATACGTGCTACATGTCCTGCCCATCTCAAACGTCTGGATTTAATGTTCCTAATTATGTCAGGTGAAGTATACAATGCGTGCAGCTCTGCGTTGTGTAACTTTCTCCATTCTCCTGTAACTTCATCCCTCTTAGCCCCAAATATTTTCCTAAGAACCTTATTCTCAAACACCCTTAATCTTTGTTCCTCTCTCAAAGTGAGAGTCCAAGTTTCACAACCATACAGAACGACCGGTAATATAACTGTTTTATAAATCCTAACTTTCAGACTTTTTGACAGAAGACTAGATGACAAAAGCTTCTCAACCGAATAATAACAGGCATTTCCCATATTTATTCTGCGTTTAATTTCCTCCCGACTGTCATTTATATTTGTTACTGTTGCTCCAAGATATTTGAATTTTTCCACCTCTTCGAAGGATAAATCTCCAATTTTTATATTTCCATTTCGTACAATATTCTGGTCTCGAGACATAATCATATACTTAGTCTTTTCGGGATTTACTTCCAACCCTATCGCTCTACTTGCTTCAACAAGAATTTCTGCATTTTCCCTAATTGTTTGTGGATTTTCTCCTAACATATTCACGTCATCCGCATAGACAAGAAGCTGATGTAACCCGTTCAATTCCAAACCCTCTGTGTTATCCTGAACTTTCCTAATGGCATATTCTAGAGCGAAGTTAAAACGTAAAGGTGATAGTGCATCTCCCTGCTTTAGCCCGCAGTGAATTGGAAAAGCATCAGATAGAAAATGGCCTATACGGACTCTGCTGTAAGTTTCACTGAGACACATTTTAATTAATCGAACTAGTTTCTTGGGAATACCAAATCCAATAAGAATATTATATAAAACTTCTCTCTTAACCGAGTCATACGCCTTTTTGAAATCTATGAATAACTGATGTACTGTACCCCATATACTCCCATTTTTTCTCCAATATCTGTTGAATACAAAAAAATCTGATCAATAGTCGATCTATTACGCCTAAAACCACACTGATGGTCCCCAATAATTTCATCTACATATGGAGTTAATCTTCTCAAAAGGATATTCGACAAAATTTTGTACGACGTCAACAAAAGTGATATTCCTCGAAAGTTACTACAGTTAGTCTTGTCCCCCTTCAACAAAATCAATTGTTTCTTTTTAGAAATACTAAAGAAAGTAAAACTAAGCTCCACTGTCATTTAATTTTTAAACATATTAAACAAAATATATGAGATATGAATGAAACGAAATATTACTGTAGGCCTATACTGCTGGTTTTCATTTTTTCGTTGTTGATTGCCCTCTAAATTTCTTGTTATTAACTAAAAAGGATATATTTGGCTCTAAAATAGAACAACTCAACCGTAATACTGAAACTAAATGCATATCTGTGATCCTAGACCTGGAGATACTTTTGGTCATATTCATTTTGAAAAGAAAAACAGCTCACAACAGTAAGTTGAGCCAAACATAGATACCATACGCATTGCAAATGTGCGCAGACTAGGGAATTGCTCCTCTGGTAGGTAATCCATTTTTTCCTAAACACTATAGTGGCGTGCTCTTTTGCATCTCTGTAGTGGCTCTGATGCTTGGGTAACATCAAATACAAATGGATTATTGAACAGACACGTCTCCATGTCCATTGCAGTTGCTTCTGAAAATCTTTCTTGGAAAGAGAACGCATCAAGTAGGCCTAATATGCACTCAAAGTTTTAAATAAGTTCAGTTCCAAATACTTAATAAAATGACAAGTATCTAAATCCTGAAAATACCATAAACATATCTTGTTTTGTATCTTTTCACAGATATTACGAAAATAGCTTTTAAAATTGTACATAAATACCTACTTGTAAGATCACCGAAGTCCGCTTTATGCTTCCGATTAAAGTGGCGTTTAATATTGAAGCGTTTTATAAGCGCAATTTTAAACCCACATATTAAGCAACAGACTTTCTTCTTTTTGTAAGTAATAAAAAATTCTTTCTGCCACTCTTACTGAAACTGACGTCCCGAGATCGAAGCCATACCCGCCACTGAATGAAGCGTGTCTAGAGAAGCACCAGGCGGAGGAGAGGGTCGGTGGAGTGAGGTAAGGAGGCTTTGAGTGCAGTGGCCCTCCGGAGCCATTTTTCCCCATGGTTGATTTAAACTATTAGTAATCAGGGGATAGCACGAAGGACATATTAATTGCTACTTTGCGCTGTATTTTACAGAAGTTTTACTTTAAACCACATTACCCAATTTTGACTTCTGCTCTGAATGGCTCATTTAATGAACTAGAGGAATTTTTAGTCCACCGCTGTGGAGTAACGGTTAGCGTGTCTGACCGTGAAACGAGCGGATCCGGGTTCAAATCCTAGTTGGGACAATTTACCTGGTTGGGTTTTTTCCGGGGTAACTTCCGGCGTTGGATCTCGGATTCATTTCGCCATTATTAATTCACATATCATCATCATAATCATCATCATCAACATCCATAACATAGCCCGGGTTCAGTTCACGCTGCGGGCTGCTGTACTTGTACAAGAGCGTGACCGTTCGGCTATCCAATCACTCACAGAATAGCAGTGGTAAGCACAATAAGCCTCAGGCTGCAGTGCTAGCCTTCGGGTCACCCCTTCATACAAGAAGATAAAGAGGAATTTTTAACAACAACTTTACTCCACAACAAAACTGAAATTCTAGAAAACTAAATCAGTAAGAATCTGATATACACTCCTGAATTTTGCATTCTGAAAAGAAATTAAAAATTGAAACCATAAAAATGAAAATTTTGAGAGAAACAAGAGGAAGATGAAATATTATTTAATGATTTTTATTAGCCTATTATATAGCTTCATTTGTCAAGAATTTATGAAATCTGAACAGGCTTCAAAATACCTCATTCTTGTGGTGATTATTATTATTATTATTATTATTATTATTATTATTATTATTATTATTATTATTATTATATCTCTGACACATGCCTTAAACTTATGAAAAATTGAGGAAATACACAAAACGTGTTCAAATAGTTTTAAAACATTTATTTTCATAGAAAAACCTGGACTATATTTATTTGTGATTACTACACTTTACATAATATATAAGTTATTAAGAAAACAACAATGAAATGATAAATGATAAAAGACATAGGACAATTATGTTAAATTTTTAAAGCATTCGTCTCACAATCATTGCACTCACATCTTATGTGCATTACTTGACAACGATTAAAACAATTATGCAGAGGAACTGTTGAGTATGCATGTTAAAACAATAAAAATTGCACAACTGTGTCAGTTGGAATAGTACAAAATAATAATTGTCTCTAAATGCGATCGTGATCTCTTGACGAAAATAAATTCTCGTCATTCGTTGATATAAACTCACACAAACACACATACTCATACGCACATACACACACACACACTCAGATTTGTACCAACTTCATCTATCATCACCATATTCAAAAAGAATCTGCCAACTTGTCAATATTGCTCGAGTGCTTGGCCTGACTGGAGTTAAACAAAGCTTGAAGGCGGGTGTATAAAAGAAGAAATTGTGCAACGTTGCCAGATTTACTTTGTAGTATAGGCTGACCAAGATTAGAATACCGACAAAAAGAATACAAGTCTCTGTTAGTGTTGTACTACCACGTAGTATAAGTCAACCAAGATAAGAATGCCGACTGAAGGAATATGACTTTTTTTATTGTATAACCACGTGGTGTGGGTTGACCAAGAATTGAATACCTATGTAAAGAATGCTAGTCTCTGCTATTATTGTATTAGCACCTAGTATAGGTCAACAAGATAATTCCGACGGGAGGAATGTGACTTTTTTTATTATTGTATTAGCATGTAGTATAGGTCAACCAAGATGACAATGTCGACGGAAGGATTGTGATTCTCTTTTGTTATACTGCGTAGTATAAGTCAACCAAGATAATACCAACGAAAGGAATGTGAGTTTCTTTTATAATTGTATTACCACATAGTATAGATCAACCAAGATTAGAATGCCGACGGAAGGATTATGCGTTTCTTTTATTATTGTATTACCATGTGGTATAAGTTGACCAAGAATTGAATACCGACGGAAAGAATGCTAGTCTCTATTTATATTGTACTCCAGGATACTATAGGACGACCAAAATTATAATGCCGACAGAAGAAATACGAATCTCTCTTATTGTTTTCTACCACGTAGTATAAGTTGACCAAGATTTGAATACCGAATGAAGAAATATGAGTCTCTGTTATTATATTACCACGTAGTATAGGTCAACCAAGATAAGAATGCCGACGGAAGGAATTCTAGTCTCTCCTAATGTATTTTCACGTGGTATGTAGTTCGAGCAAGACTACAATACCGGAGGGAGGAATGCGAGTTTCTGTTATTGTTTTACTTCCACGTCGTAAAGATTGACCAAGATTGAAATACCGACGGAAGAAATGCGATTCTCTGTTATCATTGTATTCTCACGTAGTACAAGCAACAGAAACAGCATTTTCTCTCACTCAACTCGCATACCGATATGTAAACGGCTGCTTATACTGTATTTCTTTTTACTTTGTTTTGTATTAACTTCTCTTTTGATATCGACGCTGCTAATAGACCTAAGTCTATATTGAGGGCATTTTTTTTTTTCTCTGCAAAGGAATTTAACTCGGCACTTACAAGTAAACCTTCAGGTGGGGTAAAAAAAAGAAAGACTTACCTTTATTACCATTCGATTAAACATTAAAATCAATGCAAAATACGTAAATTTTACAACTCGAACGCAATGAACACCAGAGATCGCGACCAATCAAGATCAAGTTGACATGGGCTACTTAGATTGCAAACAACTATACCACGTTGCAATGCTAGCCGCGAGAGCGAAGACAGTACTGCTATAGACGCGCTGTCAGCTAGTTTGTACCTTGCAGTTTACTGTTTAATGTTATGTGCAGTGAGCTGAAGAAGATGAACCCAGTGAATATAGTGATTAAAATTCTGGATAACTAAATGAAGAGGGTTATAAGGAGGCAGTGAAATGTCGCGGAAGGAACTTGAAATTGTTGATATATATGATTTATTAAAGAGTTATGAATCGGAAGCAGTTGAAGAAAGTCATACTCTGGACACTGATGAAAATGAACCCTGAAATGATGACAATGTCATGCCTCATGTACGAGAATGGGAGACTGAAAAAACAAATACTACATCAGAAGAGGAATCAAGTACTTCACAAAGTTCCGGTTCTCAATACGCTCTGTCCCCTCCCAAAACATCCCGAGTCATTGACTTTGAAGAAAAATGTGAAGTAACAGAGTATTGGATTCTGCCAGCTGTACCGACAAACAAAAAGAAAAAGTTTAACCATAGGTCATGGAGCAGTATGAAGCATAAATTCACGTGGTTAACACAAGAAAGTCAACTGTCCAAAGATTGCAACTCATAAGTCGTATTTGGTTGTATGATATTGGACAGTTTGGATATGTACAATGATGGCCAAGTGTTTAATACAGACGAATGTGGGTTCCATAAGGAAATGCCTTCCGGCAGAACATTAGAACGTCAAGGAACCAGTAAAGTTATGGTGTTGTGCAATCCAAAGGGACAACTACACATTCCTATACTACAACGCCGGTGGTTTCTAAAGCTGGAAAACTGATGCCAAGAACCGAAAGGTGCAAGTCAAAGAGTTGCGGAACGCATTTTCCAGAGTGACAACCTTATAGTAAAATGGACTTCGTCGGGAAAAATGACCAAAAAAATATGGATACAATTCTTACGAGAAATATTCCTTCCTAACTCTGCAACTTGCAATCTTCTGCTGTTGGACTCGTATGGTGTCCACTGCGACGAAAATACAATTAAGCAACTGTTAGAAGAAGGGGACTATGATCTTGAAAAACTAGTAGTTAAAATCATACCACCAAATACGACTTATGAGTTGCAATCTTTGGACAGGTACTTTTTTCGAATGTATAAGCATATGATTTGACACATTTCTCATAATGTAGACTTTGGTGATTCATCTGATACATTACAACAACGCAACAATATACTGAAACTACAGTCACTTGTTTACCAGCAGTTTCCTTCTCCACGATTCCAACAGGCGCATGGGTATGGTTGGGTGTTAGCTGGATTGGGATCCTGAAGTGTACAACGTTTTGAAAACACTACAGAGTACTGTAACCGAAATGTACAAGGAATAAGTACGATTTGTGCAAAATCAGCCTGTATAAAGTGCGGGTGGTGTACTGACAATTTGTGTTTCCAACATTTTTTATTAGCTATCACTGTCGTGCGACATATGTTTCTGGATAAAAACAAATCAGATTGTGGAATACGATGAGTTAAGTAACATGATGACCACATCATCGTTTTCCTTCTTATGCAGTAATCGCTAGTTGAATGTATGTTTTCTTGCTGCTTGAAGTCTCGTGTTCTGCGCTGTGTATCGCACTTGATAATTGCAGTCGAGTTACGAAATTTTAGGATTATTCATATTTTATTATGCTGATTCCAAAAATATAAGTTTCATTTTCATTGTTTTTTACCTCAGGTGAAGGTTTACTTGTTAGAGAAGTTTCCTTTATCAGAAGGAAGTATTATAGTTTCGACGAAATACCCCACAAAATTAGATGAATATGAACTGTACAGGTCGAATAATTTTCTTTAGTGCGGACATCGCTCCAGTTGGTAATCGAAAGTTGGTGGACCTTTACAAACGTAATAATAGCAGACCAATTAACCATTGAACTGCAATATAAATTTAAAAATATATATATTTTTCAACTATTGTTTGGGCAAGTTTAAGACAAGTTGTGATCTTTCTTTCTATCTCTGAACGTTGCACAAAATTTCCTGTGGCTTTCCCATGAAGCACGCAGAATTTTCTTTTCATATATATTTCTTTTTTGTCCTTTATTTAATGTTTTGCAATAACAATAACTTAAATAACATTATATAATTTAATTACAATACTTTTTTTTTTCGTGCAACTCAGCAGTAGAAACAACCGCGGAGAATTTTAAGAATTCTGCAGACCACCATAAACGATATAAGCTATTGAACTCTTATAATGCACTTTTAAAAATTAATACTCATAAATCTTAAAATATCATACTCATCCATTGATTAGGTTATTAAAAATTGTCCGTTTTAAATGAAAGAATTGCATTGCATTATTTCTTTTCTAAATAACAAATCACTGTACTCCAACCGTTATCCACATCCTTATACTCCGTTCACTCTTAGAATGGGTCCGAACATGAAGAAAACAAATTTGAACGGCTTGCGGCGAAAAGAAAGTAGCTTTAGTTTCATTAAATGTTGGCAAACTGTAAAAATAATTGTTTAAAAAAATTTTAGTAAACTTGAAATCAAATATATTATGTTTCCCCACATATTTTCCATGTATTATCACATTATTGAAAAAATAATAAATAGAGAAGAACTAATTTTTAAACGTTGGAGCTGTCTCCTTTATTGGCCAAATGATATGTAAATTTTTCATGAACTAGGAGATTAAAACAATACCAAATGGTAGTATACAACACGTCAGAATAGCAGAAAATAGAATGTAACTTGGGTGAAACATTGGATACAACAGCACATCATTTAGTCTCCAGAAAAAAGTGTATTTCTTGACTTGTTCCACATCTTAAAGCTCCGATGCTGATGTAAGATCTATGCAATGCAATAAATGAAATGAAGAAATAAAAATACTAAAAATACCTAACTTCTAGTATCGATAGCGATCGATAATTTGTTCGTGTAATTATGGCTTCTTTAGTTATTACTTCTATGAATAGATGGCGAAGATATGAGTCAGTGCCACCAATAGTTCATAAATATACTCGTATTATGTAATTAAAAAATTTCATCTCTCTCTAATGATTATAAAAAAAGACTATGTTTTGCGGGAAACCACTGATATTTTCAACTATGAGAATAATTTATTTTTAATCTGCATCATAATTTCCCCCAACACATTTTTACCGTCCCAAACTTAGTGTCACCTATTGAGAAATAGCGGAACTATTTAAACATTTATCAATTTGTTTCATCTTTAGTTCTGACTTAACCCGTGGTTACAAAGTTCGTTTACACGATCAAAAAACTGTAGGTCAGACATAGCCTACATATTTGAACGCCAGTGTACAATGCTCCCATCCTTTGGTTTGAGACAAGGAGTTACTCCATTTGTTAAACAACAGGATATGTAAACGTTTGGAGTTTCTGCCCTTTTACACCAAACGAAAGAGCATATTTTCTGAACAAGATATGCTATAGTCTATATAACTTAAAAAAAAAAAAACTCTTCGATAGTATCCATTCGACAAAACCCAGAACTGTACACACCAGATCAAAAATAAGTAATTATATGTTCGTTGCTTCTCTGTGAGTAGAATGCCTTGCGATTACTGGAACATTTTTAATGTTTACATTAGGACACAAGCTAAGAGCGGAGGGAGTATAGATACTTGGTGTCACAGTTGTTCAAGATAATTTTCATAATTCTCACCAATAATATGGTAGGGATTTCCTTACAGATTACTTACGATTATGTGACTAAAAGTTCTGGGAAGCTTATGTTGTAATAAATTAACGCAGGTTGCTTTGTCATTGTGGCCAACATTTTGAGGACCAGCAGCGGTCTGCAGGCCATTATCTGAGAAACGCTGGTATTTCGTTACTGCCAGGTGCTTGTTATGTCACCCGCCTTCGTTTCTGAGTTTGATTCCGTGGTTTGATAGTTGAGTGACCGTCGCCAAGGTTACCATTCCAGTGGCCTAATCTTAACGATGTCGTTGCCTCGTAAACAACTGAAGAGCTCCTGCCAAGCAGCACGTGCTGTATAGTAAAGTTGCCTCGTTTAATTATTAGGCAGCGGCATTCCTTTTAAGATTTGTAGGTCTTTATTGCATGCACCGATAATAAAATGAAAATGCGACGTTGTCACGTCTTCTTTGTTGCTGCTATATATTAATATAACATGGATATGGGCTAGGCTTAATTGCTCAAATCATGAGTTAATTTGAAGATTATTTATATTATTTAGATTATTTATTTTAAATTAATTATTTAAAGAAATAATTAAATGTTTCTCCATAAGGAAAACCGGAAAGTTTGACTTTTTGTAATAATTCTTTTATTGTTAAGGATTGGCCCTTATTGTAAGAACTATATATTTCACGGCGAATGTAATCACACGTAAAACCATCTACTTTATTAAATTTTGTGACTTTGTGTCCACGCTTTTTAGGTGTCTTAGGTCCCTTTTTTTACAATTTTACTTACAGTATTTCTATTTAATTTAAGAATTTTAGATGTCTCCGAAATTTTTCCTTGACCTAAATTGTTTTTCAGAACATACGTGTGAGCATTGCACACAAACCTTTGACACTGCTTACATAATTTTGGTCTAGCTTTTGAATTTGAATTGTTATTTAACTCTGATATATTATTATTATTATTATTATTATTATTATTATTATTATTATTATTATTACCATCGTCGTTATTGACGTTCATGGGTATCGGTTGCGACACTTCACTCGCTTCCCACGGCCTCCACATTTTTATTATACACTGAATTGTAATATAATTAATTTTCACTGTGAACTAGAACAAGACACACTGCTAAAATTTGCAACTCCGCGTGGAGTATTGGAGCCGCCTTCAAAAGACTTGACGACGAAAATGGACAGCGCGACATAATTAAAATTATTGAAACTACAAAGCTTCCGTCCTCTTTGACACCGCTAGCCTACTAATTGAACGAGGCTACTTGAAGTCCCGGAGCGGCGCTTCAGGCAGTCTTGCGCTTGCGCCGTAGCGACGCGGTGAGCGCCACCACCGACAGCGCCGCAGCGGCGGCGTACACCAGCTTGTGCAGCGTCGGCGCGCCGTGCGTCGGTGCAGGCGGCAGCGTCGCGACGCCGTCGCTGTCCCCGTCCTTCCAGCTGACCCAGGTGCCGTTCCAGAGCGCGGGGTCTGCGCCGGGGTCGCCCGGCACGTTGAGGGGCTTCACCATGGTGCGGCGGAAGCGCGCCAGGGACCGCTGCAGGCTGTGCAGCACGAGGGGCCGCGCCTGCGCCAGGTTCGCAGTCTCGCAGGGGTCGTCCCTGATGTTGAACAGACACGGCGCCTCGCGGGGGCGGCAGGCCGTGGCGTTGCCCTCGGGTGTGAGCGGGCAGTGCACGGTAGCGCTGCGCCGTAGTGCAGTCGCAATGGCCTCTGTCAGTATTCGCGGGGCCTGCGCCCCCTTGCGGCGGATCTGCAGCTTGGTGACGAGTCCCGCGATGGCGGCGCCCGCCGGGGAGCGCAGCACGGCGTTCACGTCGTAGCGGGGGGCGTCGCTCCCGGACTCGCCGTACCAGCCGTCGACGGCGCCCTCCTGCGTGGAGCCCTCGACCAGCTTCCAGTCGCCCCTTCGCAGCGCGGCGTAGTCCTCGACGGGGTCGATGTTGTGCAGCACCTCGGCGCGGGGCGACGCCCGGTCCTCGAGCAGGGCCGCCCACTGGTCCACCCCGTCGATGTCGCCCAGCTCGCGCACGTCCTGCCCCGCCGCGGACCACAGCGTGGGCAGCCAGTCCGACATGTGCACCAGCTGCTGCGACACGCGCTGCGGCGAGCGCACCAGGGGGCTCCACAGCGCCGCCACCCCCCGCACGCCGCCCTCCCACGGGCTCTCCTTCATCTGCCGGAATACAGTGCATGTCACATTATGCGCTTGAATTGATCGTCATTTGAGACAATCCCTGAATTTTGCTTTTTGTCCCCAAACCCGGCCCCGGAACAATTTTTCCCCTGAAATTATTCAAATCTGCTTTACAGGGAGCTTTACCTGAAAGACTAGATTTGCATAATATATACGTCACTGTGTACGTTAACAGAAAACCACAATTCCAAGTCATACAGAGATTGTGTGCACTCGATGTGGGTCTCTGGCGTTTCGTCAGCCCACGCGAGTTGTGTGGATATAAAGGGAAAAGTTGAGACGGTATCGGGTGGAGTTTCTGGGTAGCTCAGTTGGCAGAGCGCTGGTACGTTCAACCAGAGGTCCCGGGATCGATACCCGGCCCCGGAACAATTTTTCCCCTGAAATTATTCAAATCTGCTGTACAGGGAGCTTTACCTGAAAAACTAGATTTGCATAATATATACGTCACTGTGTACGTTAACAGAAAACCACAATTCCAAGTCATACAGAGATTGTGTGCACTCGATGTGGGTCTCTGGCGTTTCGTCAGCCCACGCGAGTTGTGTGGATATAAAGGGAAAAGTTGAGACGGTATCGGGTGGAGTTTCCGGGTAGCTCAGCTGGCAGAGCGCTGGTACGTTCAACTAGAGGTCCCGGGATCGATACCCGGCCCCGGAACAATTTTTCCCTTGAACTTATTCAAAATTCGTCAACAAAATGTCCCCGAATTTAATAATTTATCCCTAGCTGTTCCCGGGTTTTCAGTGCCAATTACTATAATTTTATGCAAATGCTGTTACATATCTCATTGCCTGGAATACCCATCACAATATAATATATCTATGAAAGTTAGAATTTATAAAACAGTTATATTACCGAATCTTCTGTATGGTTGTGAAACTTGGACTCTCACTCTGAGAGAGGAACATAGATTCAGGGTGTTTGAGAATAAGGTGCCTAGGAAAATATTTGGGGCTAAGCGGGATGAAGTTACAGGAGAATGGAGAAAGTTACACAACACAGAACTGCACGCATTGTATTCTTCACCTGACATAATTAGGAACATTAAATCCAGACGTCTGAGATGGGCAGGGCATGTAGCACGTATGGGCGCATCCAGAAATGCATATAGAGTGTTAGTTGGGAGACCGGAGGGAAAAAGACCTTTAAGGAGGCCAAGACGTAGATGGGAGGATAATATTAAAATGGATTTGAGGGAGGTGGGGTATGATGATAGAGACTGGCTTAATTTTGCACAGGATAGGGACCGATGGCGGGCTTATGTGAGGGCGGCAATGAACCTTCGGGTTCCTTAAAAGCCATTTGTAAGTAAGTAAGTATGAAATATATGTAGCTGACAACAAATTGAAGAGAAAGTCCATTATTTTTCTTAAAATATAGATGGACTTGACCGGGAAGAAATAATTTGTATCATGAAATTTCTTCCTTGAAGAAATATGTGACTTCAGAGAAAATATATTAAAAAAAAAAAGTGGAATGAAGAAAATATCACTCCTCAGAAAAAGGTGTTTGAAATTTTTTGGCAAAAGAGAAGCCTCGAAATATAATTTTTAGTAGTCTAAGCTGTTTTTCATTATGTGTATTTAACTTTCCATATTCTAAGTTTGTACTCTTATATTATGTACAGATACGGAAATAAAATTTTTCCACGATTGTGTGTTTTCTCGTTACTGAATTCAGAGTTGCCAACCTACATAAGTATGTTGAAATATTACAAATAACTGCTCTAGTCTTCTAATCAAAACCACTGTCTTCTATGTATGCTATAGTGCCTGTAAAATTCATACGCAAAAGACAGTGTTAATTAATATACATTATACGAAACAAATCACTGCATTTGAAATGTACTGAACTTTATTTAAACAAGTGAAGAGCTTGGTGGAAGAAGGACTTATCTCTTCCATCAAAATTAGGTTTTTTGCAATGTATAATAGTAGGCAGCATCTAGTGTTTACGTTCACGAGTTTTTTGTTGCGGGATATTCCTAACCTTGTTATTTTTTTACTGAAGAAGAGGAACATACTCACGGCTTACCTTCTTGGTGGAAGAAAAGTACTTTTTTTCTCAAAAGTTTAAAAACGTGGGATATGCCCTTCTTCTATCAAGCCCTTCAATTCAAACTTCACTTAAGAAAAAGAAATAAAAATTATTCCAATTGAACACAAAATATTACAAGTGCCTGAATCAATTTTACTCCTTCAAATTGAAGTTGAAGATGAAGTTTGTACGTTGGTCAGACTGTTAACATCAGTGAGTTGTTCATAGTGTAACGTACGTAGGCCTATATATGTTAAGATTTTTTTTTAAATATTATTTTCAAAATACACTATCGTTGAAAAAAATATTGTACAAAAGACGTTTGTGAGGTGCATTACAAAATCTCGGAAATTGAAAAACACGCTGTGCTTGTTTTTCAAACTTTTCCTCCGTTTTGTAAAAGCACTTCCCAACCTTGTATCGTAATAGGTTCGTTCCAACAGCAGTCAGGAACCGTCCGTAACCATCGTGAGCATGCGCAGTACAGAAAAAGCGTTCCAACACAATCCGAACCAGTCCTGAACCGGAAACATGTACTGCAGTCGGGCGTTCCAACAAGCTTTTGACACGGGTTCGGAACGGTCAGAAGTAGTCCGCGGATTGAGGCATGTACGGAAGAGTACGCGAGACGCGCATGCGCATAAGCTCACCAACGTCTCCTGGATACTGAAGAAAGACATGATCGACTGTTCTCATCAATGAGGTTAAGATGAAAAGTGACAGTACAGACGAATAATAAAACTAGAGATTTAATTTAAATTTTCGCCAAAAAGAAAGGGAATGGAAATTATTTGAGTAATGAAACAGTTAATTACAATTTCAACATGCAGCTTTGATTAAAAGTATAATAAATAACGTACATAAATTAATAATTAAAAAAAGAACTATTTTTAGATGAGAGTCCCCCAGTACACGACATTGAATTATCGGAATTCTTGCCTTCCATATTTTTTTGTCATCTTTTTATAGAAAATGATCGAAATTCTATTTTCTGCAATTAGAATTAGCTGCGAAACGATAATAATAACCATCCCGTTCTTAGCAAAGATGATCACAGTTATAGCATCTCTGGATTTAGTACATAACGATCCGCGAAAGCGTTCCAACAGCGTCCAGTCCAGTTTCAATCCCATAGCAGATGCTCAAGTAGCGCATGCGCATAAGATGGTACAGGAACCGTACATGAACTGATCCATGAACCGCTTGTTGGAACGAACCTAATATATTATTGGAGCTCCCTTACTCTGCGCATCCTGCCTAAGGTTTTTCCGTGGTTTTCCTAAGGCGCTAAGACAAATGTCGGGATGAGCCCTAAAAGAAATGGGCCACGGACCTGCACTCATATCCCCATGAATCTCCCTAATTAACTCTAAATTAATTAACAATTACATCTCTCCCCCCTCTTCGCAATTGAGCCATCATATAGCCAAATGGCTGGTCTCGAAATTGAGACAAATCAACAAGGATCATGACAACAATCACCTCCTACATAATAGCCAAATTGGCTAGTCTCTTATATGAGACAACTCATCCTGCCTAAGGTATTCCGTGGTTTTCCTCAAGCGTAAGACAAATGTCGGGATGAGCCCTATAAGAAATGGGCCACGGACCTATATGCCCTTCCCCATATATATTTCTATTTATTATAAACGACGTATGCCCTAGTTCAGAACCTATAAATTGTCTATTAAATATACGAGGTCACTCAATTAGTCGCAAATTGAAAGGACAGGGACCTCTCAAATTACAGATTTAGATTTCACGGCGCTTCTTCCGACGGCCTTCACATGCTTTGTCATCGAACAACAGATGACAGCGTCTTGCCATCCTAACGGCAAACATCAGCCGGCTCTTCCTCTTCCCGTTCCGTGATCACTTGATCAAATCTCAGTCCCCCTCGCGTATGTGGTACCTAAGAGGTTACGACCAATTTCGGCTTCCCCTTCAAAATTTTCTAGAGTTCCTTCAGTGGAGCAGCGTAACCCGGAGTGAGACTAGTGGCCAACAGGCTTGGAGCTCACATATTTAGTTTTGTACAGCCCCCAACCCCTTGCAAGGACGCGTTTTGCGTACCTTTTAAAATTTTTCCTCCCAATTCTCTTTCGATTTTTCGATTTTACTCTGCGCATGTGCAGTAAACAAGAGCCTGTATATAGAAGCAACTTGTGGACAGTCGTCGAAATTGTGGACTCCCATCAAGATTCGCTCCAAATTTTAATTCCGTATCTGTCTATTATATACGCCTATTTCTCAGAAGTAATATTTTTTACTTAATGTGTTTTGCTTGTAAACTGACGAAATGATAGCCGCCAACAATCTTCTTCGGCGTTGTAACTTATTATTGGTCCTGGTCAAAACACCATAATTATTTACCGTCAAGTCGAAGTTTACCGTTTACCACAGTACAGTGCATATATCCACTGTTTTTTTCTTCCGTCTCGCCTACAAACTTCTAGCGATTTGTGTTGTGAGGTCTGCAAAAATAGCAAAGATGTGATCGTACTAAAATATCCTTTAAACATTTATAGGTTTATCAACATCTTTTCCTACTGTTTCCTGCAACGGTTATTCACTAGTAAAATGTCTTGCTTTTCTTTTTATAAATTAATTCATTACTGTACTTTTATAAAATGTTATGTAAATTATGCTGTAATTTGGCTTTCTTCGTTGGCTTAAATCATATCGTTAGCAGATAAATCACACTTCACTGAAAATGCCTTACGTAAACAACTCTCATTTGCCCGCACCTGTTCCTGATCACCTGGCCATTAAACACAACGGCTTGTGTGGTGAAAGGTGAGCCTGGTCGTGCTGGTTGTTGTTATGTAGCCCCCGCTAATTCTTTATTGCACGTTAACTTTCATTTGCATGCTGTAATACGCTGTGTAACATTTTCCAGCCGTTACTGAACATAACTTTGGGGGCATTTTCAAAGGTTAAGAGGCGCAGCAGACTCACCCCTCTGAGAGGGAAGTTGGAGCCCCGGTTGGAATGGATGCCGAAGGTGGGCGCGCCGTTGTCCGACAGGAAGAGCACCACGGAGTTGTTGAGCATGCCGCGCGCACTGAGCGCCGTCATCACCTCGCCCACCGACTGGTCCAGCTTCGACACCATCGCTGTGCACAGACAAGCGAGTTCAGCAGTCTGAAACGTCTACAGTTTACATCTGGCAGCTGAAACTTGATTGATTTTACAATGCAATAGCAGTAGGAGAAGAATACGAGATGACGAGAGACAAGTGGGAAGAGGAGAAAAGACAAAGACGACGATTAGAAGCGAAGTAATAGGAAGGAGAAATGGGTGAGGAAAGAAAAAAGAGAAAGAGGAAGAAAAACTGAAGATGGACAACAGAAACGGAAAGAAGAGACGTGGGATAGAGTATAGAAGAAGATAAGAAGGAAGAAGAAAAGAGACGAGGGAACCAGCGGAAGGGGAAGGAGAGGAGGGAGAGGAGGGTGAGGATGAGGATGAAGAGGGTGAGAAGGAGGAAGAGGAGAAAGGTGAGGTGGTAGAGGAAGACGAGGGTAAGGAGGAGGAAGGTGATGGGGAGATAGAGGAAGGGGAAGGTGAGGAGGAGGAAGAGGAGGGTGAGAAGGAAGAAGAGGATGAGGAGAAAAAGGATGAGGAAGAGGATTAAGAAAGTGAGGAGGTAGAGGAAGAGGAAGACGAGGGTGAGGAAGAGGAGAATGAGGAGGTAGAGGAGAGTGAGGAGGAAAAGGAGGAGGAAGAGGAGGAAGAAGGTGAGGAGGTAGAGGAAGAGGAAGATGAGGGTGAGGAAGAGGAGACTGAGGAGGTAGAGGAGGGTGAGGAGAAAAAGGAGGAGGAAGAGGAGGAAGAAGGTGAGGAGGTAGAGGAAGAGGAAGATGAGGGTGAGGAAGAGGAGACTGAGGAGGTAGAGGAGGGTGAGGAGAAAAAGGAGGAGGAAGAGGAGGAAGAAGGTGAGGAGGTAGAGGAAGAGGAAGATGAGGGTGAGGAAGAGGAGACTGAGGAGGTAGAGGAGGGTGAGGAGAAAAAGGAGGAGGAAGAAGGTGAGGACGTAGAGGAAGAGGAAGATGAGGGTGAGGAAGAGGAGACTGAGGAGGTAGAGGAGGAAAAGAAGGGTGAGGAGGTAGAGGAGGAGAGTGAGGAGGTAGATGAAGAACAGCAAGTAGAGGAGGTGGAAGAGGATGGTGAGGAGGAGGTAGAAGAGGATGAGGAGGAAGAGGAGAGTGAGGTGGTGGAAGAGGAGGACTGAGAGGAGAATGACAATAAGAGGAAGGAGAGGAAGAAGTAAGTTTGAAGAAGAGAAAGGAATGTGGAAGAAGAGAAATAAAGGGAAAAGAAAAAAAGAGGTAGACGAAGAAAAACTTAGCAAGAGGGAGAAAGAATAGTGAAGAAGAAACAGGATTAAGAAAAGTAGAAGAAGAAAAGAAAGAAGAAGAGAAACAAAAGAAGAAGTAGGAAAATTATAAATGAGTAACAAGGACTGTAGGTGACCTGCATAGACGCGGCGCTCAGGGTCCTCGATGTGCGCGAACTTGGCGACCTCCTCGTCGGGCGCCTGGAAGGGCTCCTCCGGGTTGCCGGTGTGCGGGGCGAGGTGCGCCAGGTACAAGAACAGCGGGCCCGCGGCGCTGTCGTGCTGCTCGATCACGCGCACGGCCTCGCGAGTGAACAGGTCCGTGGAGTACTCGCCCCTGGCGCCCCAGTCCACCCGCAGCCCGCGCCGCATGTCGTAGCCTTTGAACGGCACCAGCTGCACAACACATTATCATTGTCAGTATCGTAGTTGGCAATTTGGTGCATCGGATGCGAGAAAATGAAAAGAGGTATTTAAAATCATCCTAGCCAGCATACTGCAACGTTTGTATTGGCGACTGTGTTTAGTATTACATTCGTTATAGGTATTTACTACAGGGACATCATTTTATTTTTACTTCAATTTTTATTGTACCTGAGTTTTTGAATGTACTTCAGTCCCACCCCTTCTACTAAGGAAGTTCCAACTCCACACAGAACCAAGACCGCAGATAGTAAGCAGTACTGAGTTACTGAGTATAGTACGTTCCAGAAATATGTTCGCGTTTTCCAGTGACGAAAGAGCTTTCAATATTGAATCATATTTTCGCACAAGTACTGTCCGTTTGCCTACGTCGCATCTCGATTTCCCCCACCTGCTTCTGCTCGCCCCTCTGTAAAAGCTGGGCTGTCTTAGCTCTTTTCTGAAAACATTAATTTCTCTTAGGAATTGGACGTTTACGTAATATTATACAGCTGTTTAATTTAACTTAAATAAAGGGCCTCGTTAAGTAATTAACTGTCACGTGATTTCCTCTCTTTCTACAATCATGCGGCATAACCACTTGGACGGACAGTAGATAGCATGACTGAGTAATTTTATATTTTCGGGTCGGGCAGAAGTGAAGATTGAATTAACAGTACGTAGAGTAGGTACAGAATTATTTCCACATGAGTTACTAGTACGAAGGACGAAACTGGCAATTGGAATTAGATGCAATAGTCTATAGTGCGATAATATGCACAAAAGAACTGAAGCCTGTATCGAAATGAACGGCCACCATTTTCAAAATTGTGTTTAAATATTCATATTATGATTATTTTTCAATTTAACTTCTTTCTCTATATTGTACGCTAATGTGCTGTAGACAGTATAATATACACCGCATAATGAATACGTTCGCATGGATAACTCACTTCGTGAGTAAAAACACTTATTCTTAATACAGTACTGTACTTTGATTAAAGAAAAACCTAATGAAAATTATCAAACTCAAAATCGCGATATTTCCTAGTTTACGTAAATGGATGAACTACTTTTCTTCCTTCCTATACCTAGTAGAGTGATTTGTGTTTTACGCCAGTATCATCGAACTCCAGTCTTGGAGGGGGGAGCAAGCGGTGTTTCCGTTCTCTAAAGGTATAGACGGGTTAATATTAAAAATGTTAGTAAAAATAAAATGATGTCCCTGTACAAAACTATTATTCTGTTATTGTGAATATGGTTGGGATGGTAGGCCTAAATATGTTTAAAATTTGACATAAATTGTGATGTTTCTTTTGTTTTGTGTTCATATTCCTCGCATTTTTTAAGGCAAAGCCTTCGCGTTAATTGCTTCTCTTTTCCTCATTCCATGAGGCTTAGACTCGAGACAACAATGCGATTGATAGTCGATACGATTCACACATCAATATCACGCCAGTGAGTTGTTTGAATTATTGTAGTGTATAATAAGTCATTAAAGATAGTTGGACTCCTTTGGAAATATCACAGTTAAGTAATTTAGCGTTCACTATGTTAAATTAACTAGTTATGTCCTTATACTCTCCGCATTTACTAATCATTCCATTTGTGTGCCAATAATAATGAATCCGTTATGATGTCGCATTCATTTGCTTCCGCTTTGTTTTATGACGGCTGCCTGGACTCGAAACTATTTTTTATGAATAATTTCAATTATCCAAGGCCTACTATAATTAATGGCATGGCCATATTAACAGAAAGTGTGATTAGATGTTTCGATCATAAAGCGCACAAACATTTCACGTTAAAAAATTAATAAAACAAGTCCATTGTCGTTTATGCAAGGATAAGTGTAACAGTTTACTCGAAACATATTTGCCTACCAAACCATTTTCGTAATGCACGCAACAAAAGAAAAGAACAATTCCCAAATGTGCTGCTGCATCTTCAAGTGTAAACTACATTTACATTCTGTGCCGTATAGGCACATAGACTATAGGCGAAATCGTTAAGACATTTAGCTCGATAGATAGGTGTATCTAAAGCACTATATCCCCCGAGCAGACTAATCCTCCATGTTGTGACGTGACGTGACGTCTGTGTGACGGAAACAACAATACGGAAAGTAAAAGATCTGACATGTGGATGCATTTTAGTTTTAAACATTAAACTATAGTATTAATTTTACGCAGTGGTTGGTTGTGTGGCTGCAAATGGTACAAATAATTCTAGGCCAAGGAGTTCTACATATTTTACCATTTTCCTGCAGACAAAGGAGAAATAAGTGACTCATAAATTCGAGAAGCAAGGATTGGACGCCAACAAAAAATAATTACCTTTGTATTATAAGTATGATTGAAAATATTTTATGGTGAAATATTGCGAGAAATGAAATGTGATTTCAATATTTGCATTCAGTAGTCATCAGAGGATTCTAACTGCATTCACTGCAAATTTTTCATGCTACACAACTTCATGTAGAGAGTTTAATTCATTGTTGTCACTAGCAGTCTAGTGGACAAAATGTTGGTCTTTAATCTGGAAGTTCGAGGGTTCGAGTTTCCACGTACAGCTCTATTTTTTTTAGTTGTAATTATTTTCTACCTTTAAATTAATTGATTAATTTCCATTAAAACATTAATTAACATAGTATTTACTTTACTTAATAGCCTATTTTCTAATAAATTAATTTTCATTGAAACATTTAGCCCACATAGGGTCTACTTTACTTCATATTTTTAAATTAATTACTTCATTAATTTTAACTTAAATTAATGCAAATAGGATTTACTATACTTTACATTTGTAATATTCTTTTAAACTTTAATTCATTCACATATATTTACCATTGTATCTGCTTATTTCACAGGCAACTATAGTGATAGCTCACTGTCTCCCAACCTCAAACATGCGTACATAATCTTGTCTTTGTACACGATGTCATGTTAATATTGTTATGTCGGCTTGACTGTGGGATTCAAAATGGCGGATTGTTCTGCTTGTATAATAAAGTGCTCTAGGCCTATCCAAAATGTCAGCCTGAAAAGCGACGAAATTGTTAAAACTAAAGTTTTATGGAAGGTAACAGTCGTTCATATTTTGTTGAATGAAGTGGACCATATGTTTAGAGTTCAATTACACTGATAGACAATTAATATTTGAGGAGAAAAATTCGCTCCGGCGCCGGGGATCGAACCCGGGTCCTTGGTTCTACGTACCAAGCGCTCTGACCACTGAGCTACGCCGAATTCAATCCACAGTACCGGACCGAACCCTCCTCCTTCAATGTTTCCCTTTGTGGCCTGACTCCAAGTTAGGCATATATGTTGACGTATATGTCCAACTGCCATTATACTAGGAGCGCACTCAGTTGAGTGACTTGTTTGGCCGGGATTCCGCAGTTATGTGCACAGGAATCTGTATAAATATATGCACTGCAGCTATGAGAATGGCAGTTGGCATTGGACATATACGTCAACATATATGCCTAACTTGGAGTCAGGCCACAAAGGGAAACATTGAAGGAGGAGGGTTCGATCCGGTGCTGTGGATTGAATTCGGCGTAGCTCAGTGGTCAGAGAGCTTGGTGCGTAGAACCAAGGACCCGGGTTCGATCTCCGGCGCCGGAGCGAATTTTTCTCCTCAAATATTAGTTGTCAATATTACAGATATTATTCTGTAGGACAAATTAATAAATCGACCAGGAAGACCTTTAAGAAGACTGCTAGATGGAGCCGAAACAGGTCTACAGAGGCCTAATTCGTGAAGGATGATGATGATGATGACTAATAATAAATCTGTAGCCGAATTTTTTCTGGTAATTTTCGATTTTCCAAAAATAATTGGTCCTAACATATATAATTAACCACCCTGAAACCGAAAATCACTTTTTTGAAATTTTTATTTGTATGTCTGTCTGTCTGTATGTTTGTTACCTTTTCACGAGATAATAGCTGAACGGATTTCGATGAATATTGGAATATAAATTAAGTTCGTTGTAACTTAGATTTTAGGCTATATGGCATTCAAAATACATTATTTAAAAGGGGGGTTATAAGGGAGTCTGAATTAAATAAATCGAAATATCTCGCTTATTATTGATTTTCATGAAAAATGTTACATAACAAAAGTTTCTTTAAACATAATTTTCGATAAGTTTTATTCCATGAAAAATTTTGATAGGACTGATATTTAATGAGATAAATGAGTTTTAAAATTAAAATAACTGCCATATAAGGCCGTGTAATGAATTAAAAAAAATGACTTCGTCTATAAGGGGCCTTGGACAGCAACAATCGAAAGCTATGAAAGTTAGCCTACAGAGAATGTTTCTGTGTTTGTATGAAATAATATCGGAAGCTGAATTAACCGATTTGTATAATTAATTATTATTTCACCATTGGAAAGTGTAGTTTCTCTAGATGGACATAATGCTATAATGTTATTGCAGTAACTTCTGATATAATATAATATAATATAATATGTAATATAATATAATATAATATAATATGTAATATTATATAATATAATATAATATGTAATATTATATAATATAATTTAAATTATTTGAAGGGTTCACAACCATAGTGGGCCAAACGCCATTTACTGAGTATGTAGAAAACAAGGGTTAAAATTAAGTTATTACCATAATTCAATGGAAACCTATAACAAGTAAAATAAAATATACACATTAAATCTAAATGATGTCAATCTTCATTAAACTATGGTTGCATGTAATAAAAATTAAGAAACAGGTTAAAGGAATTATCATTGCACCAAATGAGTGTCTCTGGACCAAAATGATCGCATTTTAATTATTTGGATGCAATTTAAATTAAGAAACATATTAAACGATTTATCCTTCTATCAAAGACGAATGTTCCCTGGATCAAACGTCCTATTTTAATTATGTAATTACTTTATATTTATTTGTAACGGGTGCAGCGGAGCGCACGGGTACGGCTAGTCTATAATATACACTGATAGAGATGAAGTCCAGCGCGTATCTAGAAATTAAAAAAAATAAATAATAATATGAAATGTACATTCGACAGTCCAATAGTTATCATAAAGTAAGCCAATAAATTAATCTACAATGTAATGTATAAGTCCCTAGATTTTACTGCCGAATGCTGTCGTGCTGAATCACCGCTAAGCGGGCTGATACTTGCCCATGTCACTTTTCAGACGGCGCCGCACTAAGCCAAACCTGTTTCCAGGCGGACACGCGTCTGCTCACCGTGTCGCGCATGCTGTGGTCGTAGTAGTCCTGGTAGCCGTTCCAGTAGCCGTAGTGGGAGTCGAAGCCGCGCCGCGTGGGGGTGTACTCGCTGCGGTGGAAGCCCAGGTGCCACTTGCCCACGGCGTGCGTGGCGTAGCCGGCGGCCTTGAGGTGCTCCGGCAGGAGGCGCTCCGTGAGCGGCAGGCCCCAGGGCTCGTTGCCGAGGATCACGAGGTGCTGCGTGCCCGTGTGCGTGGGGTACTTGCCCGTCATCAGCGACGCGCGTGACGGCGTGCACAGCGCCGGCACGTAGTGGCTGTTGAGCACTACCCCATTGTAGGCCAGGGCGTCGATGTTGGGCGTCGGGATCTGCGAGGATCCGTGGAAGCTTACGTCATTCCACCCCTGCAACAGAACACTCAGTTGTGGACGTTGCGAACAAAACCGATCATTTCCAAAATACAGTAGAACTTGGTTATAACGACATCCAAGGGACCTTAAAATTTATATTGTTATAGCCTAAACGAGTGTTGTAGTGACAGAGATTCATATTATCAGTCTAGTGAGGTGGGAAATGAAAAATAACAAACTTAATTAGGCTTTTTTTATTTTATTGGGTTATTTTACGACGCTGTATCAACATCTAGGTTATTTAGCGTCTGAATGATATGAAGATGATAATGCCGGTGAAATGAGTCCGGGGTCCAGCACCGAAAGTTACCCAGCATTTGCTCGTATTGGGTTGAGGGAAAACCCCGGAAAAAACCTCAACAGGTAACTTACCCCGACCGGGATTCGAACCCGGGCCACCTGGTTTCGCAGCCAGACGCGCTGACCGTTACTCCACAGGTGTGGACAGTTAGGCTTATTTTAGATTTATGTATTTACTTTTAAGCCTACTATGAGCATAATAAAATATACTTATAATTATAAATACAGTAGCCTATTCTTTATTAAAACAGTTCGTTCAGTACTCACCAAACTTCTTTATTTACGAGCGAATTAATCAGTCATTTTACTCTGTTGTCTTCTACTTGCCCAATACACACTTTCTAAAATACGTCCTTTTTTTTTTTAATTAACTTATTTAATACTTTACACCTAAGCTACGTTAGGCATTGCAGCCCGAAAGAGCAGAGGCTCGTGCTCGGGCGCAGTTAAGATCAGTTATACAAAATATATCACAAAATTAAGGCCCAATTGTATAAAACTCCCTGACTAAAGATCAACTTTGATCGAAGATCGAAAAGTGAACCGAGTTCAGACATTTCTTCTATTGTATGAAACTTTTCTGCGATCAAATTACCTTGGTTCAAATGCAATCTAAGTTCACGTGAAAAGGATTTGGCAACATCGCATAAACAGGTGAAATACGTGATGCGCGGACAGGTTTGTTCAGTGTTGCCAATCTACCGACTTTAACTCTTTTTCAACAACAATTTCTTTTAACTTTTATATTGCTTAAATAGGGATTTAGTGACCTTTTTAGCACCCCATAGTGACAAAATTTAATCTTTCTTTGTTGATAATGAGAAATCTAGCGACTTTACAACTACTTTTTGGCGAATTTCCGTACACTCTGTTGGAGACACTGGTTTTTTGTGCAATGTAAATAATGGCGGACAATAAGAAGAAGGTTGACTGTTCTCCGAGTTGTTACCATGTTATGGTGTTTGATACTGCTACACATAATAAAGCTTTATAAAACGACAATTTTCGTTTAGTAATACAGTTAATTGAAAATTTATGAATGTAGCTATCATATCCATTAATAATTAATGGTTGTTATAAACATAATATAATTATAGGTTATGTTATTTGATACGGCTGAACACGATAGAGCCTTATAAAATATAAGATTGTTTGTGTATTAAGGCAAGAAATTGAAAGAAATATATATAAATGTACCTAATATATTTATTAATATTAATAATAATGGCTATTTTATTTGCACTATCTGTCACTCGTATATTTCAAACAGAAAAGAAATAACTGAACTTGGATCATCTAACTTAATCGGAGAAATTTCTTCAGTCAAAGTTGACTTTAGTTTGAGACAAATTAATCTCAGATTAGACTTTATACAACACAAAATTCCAAGTTCAGCTGAAACAAGGATCAATTTAACCTCTGATCTAAGATTAAATGGTTTATACAATCGGGCCTAAGACTGTTCATTGAGCACAATAACATTAATAAATGATAAAATAATACAGCATGTAATAATAGGGTCTATATACACATAGAAAATACAAAAGTATATCTCAATTAGCTTAAACAATTAAATAATTAATCTGATTTGTTTCTTAAATCTATGTGTGTTAAGTGTACTTAGCTCAGGGTAAGCTCTAATTAATGCATTATATATTTTGGGTCCAGAATTTCTGCTGTTCTATGTTCATAATTTCAGTTGCAATTTCACTGCCCCCTCCCCTAGCGTCATAGAACATGTTCACAATTTTAATGGTTTCTAAAGCGTCACTCACTTTTTTTAGTGGCCATACTGCGTTAAATTGCGTTCATTTAGTGAAAACTTCCTTTCGAAACTGATTGTACGCAGGTACCTTTAATATCGCATGAATTTGAGCGTGTTATAATGGGGTGGGGAATGTGTCTGCATTCCAGAGTTCTGTGACAGAAGGGGACCATAATGAATTTGCCAGGTTGCAGATTTCAACACAATATTTCTTAAAATACTTTGGTTCTTAAAAAATCTTATTCCAAACTAAGGCTGAAAATGACGTTATATGCGAGGTAGACGCATATGCGTTTGTCGTATTAAGCAAGGTAGAAAAGCATATGTCTTATGGGGAATTAGTTGGGACCACAGAATATTTGACGTTATAGGCGAGGTGTCGCTCAAAACGAGATCGCTATAACCAAGTTCTACTGTAGTGTTCTTTTTTTTTTTCAGGAAGTAGAAAAAACTGTATAGACCCTTCACTTTACCCCAAAGTGAAGGACCATTTTATGTGTCGTGCATGTTACGTTCGTTGTTCTAATGGCGTTAACAATCAGGATTTTAGCCATTTTCTGTGCATTTTATAGAGAAAAATATTTTGGAAATGTCCGGTTTTGTTTGGAAAAATGAAGGAAATGTTCACTTCTGTTCGAAAAAAAATTATTTGACATTTATAACAGTAAAACATATACATATCTCTAGATATCCTTCATTTTCATTCTACTGTATCGTGGAAAAAACGGATAGGCCTATATCAGGAGTCGGGAGCTCATACTGATGCTAGGAACATGACATTTTTACTGCATCTTTTATGTACTGTGGTTAACAAAACAAGGCAGGCCTAGTATTTTTGGAAAACTGAATACTTTCACAATATTTTAATAGTACATTATGCAACGAGCCTATAATGGTAGTATGTTTATGAAACGAGCGCAAGCGAGTTTCATAATTTTCATACGAGCATCTTAATTACCATTATACTCGAGTTTCATACGACTTTTTATGCTCGACCATATTGATTTTTTTCGGCAATTGGTGAAATGAATTTGCGGGAATGTGCCTTGTGAAAGGCTGGAAGATGACGGTGAATTGATGTTAATTTGCGTGTTGTTTTTTTCGACTGAGTTTAATATTGTCTAATCTCGCGCTAGTTGTCTTTCGATTGCATATCCGAGAATAATCGATACTTGCGCTTTCATATTGCTACAATGGTATTTTCTGATTGGTGGAACACCTGAACTTTAATGAATAGGTGTACTTTAATGAGGTCCATTAAAGGGCTGCTACCAGGTGTATAATTACTACATTTCGGTATGGTCGAGCATAAAAAATAAAACATATTTAGTGGCTAGGCCCACTTAAATTTTGAAGTTGCGTATATTAATAAAACAATCTCTCCATTTGTAGTTATAGAATAAAAATTCTGAATATTTAGCTCTTTCCTAATCGTATCAGAGATGCCGTAGAAAAAGAATCGTGCATGAAACTTAAATTTTGTAAGACGAGATAGATTTTCAAGATATGCAAAAATGTAATTTTAATAACTATTCATCTGATAAGAATAATTAAACTTGTATCCAAGAATACTTATTGCGAGAGGATGAAGTACACAAAATTTGAAATCTCTAGCTTACAAATTTTACAAAATATGCAGTAGTGGCAAAAAAAACTGGACCGGCCTTTGTAGCTGATACAAAAGAATCCTGTGCTGTGTACTGTGTCAAACTGTGGTAATTTCAATATGGACAGTGAAGCCAGAGGTATGTACTGCTATCTAATGTAAAAATACGCGGTTATCTTTGCCGAATAGAGGTAGAAATGTAATATTGATGCCAGATGAAAATAAAACTCTCGAAGTTTTTTCGTCTGTAAGTTTGAGGCACTGAAGGAAACAAAAGACGGCAAGAATCGAACAAATGCAATAAATTTCATTGTTACAATTAATTATACAAGATGGATGTGTTTTGTGACTAGCAAAATTTGAATCTGTGACTCTGAAATCAGCTACAAGAGTCGGTCCTTTTTTTGGCTACTACTGTAGCCTACATTTCAGTTGTCACTCACTTAATATTTTAACTATATTGTCCAACCATACTTTCAAATCGCTATTGAAGATATTTCAAATCTCATGATAAACACGACACCACGTGACATGACAACGTTGACTTCCTTGGACAGGAATGCACACTGGCTATAGATTATTTTTCCTCGTTTTGTATCAAGTAGTAGCATGTTTTATACTAAATGTCAGGTTTAACTTGTTGCGATATTCTTAGAGGGAAATACCTTTGTAAATGACGTCATATAGGCAGTATGTTAAAAGTCAAATACACAAACATGATAATGACTAAACCGGATTATTTATCACTTTTGTTTCTTTATCTGCAAAGCCAAGGTAGTCACAGATTACCAACATGCGATTTCTCTCTCCACCATAACCTTTAGCCCACGCTTCTACCAGCAAGTGAGTGTTATATCTTCTCCATATATTGTAATAGCAGCTGTTGGGAAGTGTCCGCCATCTGGTCTGCTTAAGCATTAAATACAGGGTGATTCAGTAAAAGCGTGCAAGATTTAAAAAAGAAATAGGAGATACTACAGTATACCTACAGAACTTTTTTAGTCAGAGAACTTGGGGTCTGTGAAGTCAGGTAAAGGAGATATGAGTTTCAACATGTCTATCGCTATTGCCACTTTCTTGACAAGTCGTGGTGATATTAATACACTGAAAACTCTTAGTAACTCCGTTTTTAATAAAGCCAAGAAATGGTTTAGTTCTAATGAATTTCTTTTAAATGAAAGTAAAACTGCATCCCTGTTATTTAGTAGTACAGTCATGGAAAATAATAATTTTCAACTTCTTGGTATTACTGTGGACAGCACACTTACTTGGGCAGACCATGTTGATTCTGTTTGTAAAAAATTGTCAAGAGTAATATTTCTTCTGCGAAATTTGAAAATTTATGTTCCGAAGAATTACATTAGAGTTGTCTATTTTTCTTATTTTCGTGGTATAATTTCTTACGGACTACTTTTATAGGGTAATAGTTCTCATACTAATAAGGTACTTATGTTACAAAAAAAGCTATTAGAATTATAACAAATTCATCAACGAAGGCACACTGCAGACCTTATTTGTAAATGAAAAAATTATGACTGTAACATCATTGTATATTTATCAAGCCCTAAATTTCGTCAGAGAAAATTCACATATGTTGACACATAGGAATGATGTTCACCTATACAATACCAGAAACCGTGACCTTTTTGACATACCTAAGTGTAGGCTAACTAAAACAATGAATAATTATTTTATTATGTCTTTAAAAATAGCAAATAAATTCCCGAGATATCTTTTTAATCTGGAAAGGAAGTCTTTTAACAGACTTGTCTCTGGTTGGTTAATCAACAAACCATTTTATGAAATTAATGACTTTTTCAATGTCAATGTTATTGAGAGTTTTCGAATTAATTTTATTGTTCTGTTATTTACTTTCTATTACTCACTTGTCAATTGCACTATGTTGTGCTCTGATTGTACAACACTGAATATATGTACTGAATATACTGTTTGCATGATTATTTTCTTTTTTTTTTTTTCTGCGCTAGTAAGTAGATCGAGAATTTATCAGAATCTGGGATCCTCTAGTGGTATTACCTATGATGAGATGTCGCGTGCTCTTCAATTGCTGATAATGAAAAAATATCACAACGTTTCGAAGATTGGTTCTACCTTCGTCTTCAAGTGAACAAAAGAGGAAAAGAGTGAAATTGGGGTCGTTGCAAATGAATAAATACATTTGACTAACTAACGGTTGTTATCAGATTCAGGTGTTAACTTATAATCGGAATACTAAAAAACGTATGAGGGTTCTGAGACATTAATACAATGAACAAATGGACCTAAAAAGAAAACTAACACAGAATAGATACACTGTATGCAGTAGTTTAAGTCTTTAAAGCATTATCCAATTTCTTCTCTTTGTCTCCGCATATGATCCACATATCTTAATGTCGTCTATCATCTCCTATCTTCTTCTGCCTCGAACTTTCCTCCCGTTCACCATTCGTTCCAGTGCATCCTTCAGTAGGCAGTTTCTTCTCAACCAGTGGCCCAGCCAATTTATTTTTCTCCTCTTGATCAGTTTCAATATTATTCTTTCTTCACCCACTCTTTCTAGCACAGCTTCATTTCTTATTCTGTCTGTCCATTTCACACGCTCCATCCATTCTCCTCCATATCCACATTTCAAATGCTTCTATTCGCTTCTCTTCACTTCGTCGTAATGTCCATGTTTCTGTCCCATAGAGTGCTACACTCCACACCAAGCACTTCATTGGTCTCTTCCTTAGTTCTTTCTCCAAAGATCCGCAGAAGATGCTCCTTTTTCTATTAAAAGCTTTCTTTGCCATTGCTATCCTCCTTTTGACTTCCTGACAGCAGATCATGTTACTGCTTACAGTATACTCCAAGTATTTAAAGGTGTCCACTTGCACTACTGCCTCATTTCAAATTATTCCCACGTTTATCTTATTTATTTTTCTCTCGATAACCATGATTTTCGTCTTATTTGCATTTATCTTCATCCCATACTGGTCACAGCTGTCATTTAGCTCCAGTAGCATGTCCCTTAGTATCACCTTCTCTTCTGCTAACAACGCCATATCATAAGCAAATGTTATACACTTTATTCGTCTTCCTCATACTATCACCCCTCCCATGATGTAAAAACAGTTCTTCACTAAATCATCCAAGTAGATGTTGAACAGGATAGGTGTTAAAGGACATAATAATAATAATAATAATAATAATAATAATAATAATAATAATAATAATAATAATAGTCCACCGTAGTGGAGTAACGGATAGCATGTCTCCCTTTGAAACCAGCGATCTCAAATTGGGACAAGTTATCTGCTTGAGATTTTTTCCAGGGTTTTCCCTCAACCCATTAAGAGCAAATTGTGGGTAATTTCGGCGCTGGACCCTGGATTCATTTCTCTGGTATTACCACCGTCATTCCAATCGGACGCTAGATAACCATTGCAGTCGATAAAACGTCATAAAATAAACCACTTATAATAATAATAATAATAATAATAATAATAATATTGGGCGAGAAAGCCCATACAGGGCCAAGGACTACCATCCGACCGCTGGTCTCACGTCACATGTCTCAATAGAAGTGAACGATCATCCAAACAGTACGAGGATAACGTGTGGTTAGCACGATGAGCCTCCGAGCCTTTATAGCTGGCTTTCGAAACCGGATTTCGCTACTCATTGTAGCTCTCCATCTTCAGTTCCATACATTATTGGGTGAAATTTCATGAGAAAACTTTTTCCCGCATGATTCGGACCAGCACTTGAGAGGTAATACACTGGAAGTAAATGCCAATGTGAGTCAACAGTGGAATTGAAGGGAACTGTAAAAATATTGTAGTGATAACCCCTAGACCACAGAGGACGTCTGATTCACAAGGGGCGCAGCATCTCGTTCCAGCTGATTGATTCGTCCTTCTCGTGTATGAATATTCAGACATAAATAAATTGCTACAGTAAGTATTGGAATGCCTGAGAGAGGGTAAGCCCCAGACTTTCACGGTCGCGGACACTTGACTCAGCCAGGCGGTGTGCGGGCTTGACGTCAGCCCTTGAAGTGGGTGATGCTGTTCATCTGCAACGCGGGAAAACCGCAGTTGCGACAGGGAGCTGTGGTTTCTGCAGTTGACACGAGCGATTCAGGCGCGCTGGACGCACCTACGATAGTGTTATGGCAGTTTATTTATTTATTTATTCATTTATTTATTCACTTATTTATATTTTTATTTAATTATATACCTAATTATTTATTTAATTATTCATTTTACTTATTTACTCTACTTATTTATTTATATATTATTTAGTTATTTGTTTCTGTGTCCAATTGTTTATCCGTTTGTTAGTTGATTTATTGCTTTATCCGTTGATTCACTTATTCATTCGTTAATTTATTTATTCATCCGTTCATTCATTTATTCGTTCGTTCATTCATTTGTTCGTTCGTTCATTTGTTCATTCGTTGATTCATTCATTCATTCATTCGTTCATTCATTAATTAATTCCTTCATTCATTTATTTGTTCATTCATTTATTCGTTCATTCGATCATTTATTCGTTCGTTCATTCTTTTGTTCGTTCATTCATTCATTCGTTCCTTCATCCATTTATTTCTTCGTTCGTTCATTCATTTATTCGTTCATTCATTTATTAATTCACTCATTCATTCATTCATTTATTCATTCGTTCCTTCATTCATTTTTTTCTTCGTTCGTTCGTTAATTTGTTCGTTCGTTGATTCATTTATTTATTCATTCGTTCCTTCATTCATTTATTTGTTCATTCATTCATTTATTTCTTCGTTCGTTCGTTCATTCATTTGTTCATTCATTCATTTATCCATTAATTAATTTATTTATTTATTCATTCATTTATTCATTCGTTCCTTCATTCATTCATTTATTTGTTCGTTCGTTCATTCATTCATTCATTTGTTCGTTCGTTCGTTCATTTATTCGTTCGTTCATTTGTTCGTTCGTTCATTTATTCGTTCGTTCATTCATTTGTTCGTTCGTTCATTTATTCGTTCGTTCATTTATTCGTTCGTTCATTCATTTGTTCGTTTGTTCATTTGTTCATTCGTTGATTCATTCATTTATTCATTCGTTCATTCATTCATTAATTCCTTCATTCATTTATTTGTTCATTCATTTAATCGTTCATTCGATCATTTATTCGTTCGTTCATTCTTTTGTTCGTTCATTCATTCATTCGTTCCTTCATCCATTTATTTCTTCGTTCGTTCATTCATTTATTAATTCACTCATTCATTCATTCATTTATTCATTCGTTCCTTCATTCATTTTTTTCTTCGTTCGTTCGTTAATTTGTTCGTTCGTTGATTCATTTATTTATTCATTTATTTATTCATTCGTTCCTTCATTCATTTATTTGTTCATTCATTCATTTCTTCGTTCGTTCATTCATTTGTTCATTCATTCATTTATCCATTAATTAATTTATTTATTTATTCATTCATTTATTCATTCGTTCCTTCATTCATTCATTTATTTGTTCGTTCGTTCATTCATTCATTCATTTGTTCGTTCGTTCGTTCATTTATTCGTTCGTTCATTTGTTCGTTCGTTCATTTGTTCGTTCGTTCGTTCGTTCATTTATTCGTTCGTTCATTTATTCGTTCGTTCATTCATTTGTTTGTTCTTTCATACGTTCGTTCTTTCATTTGTTCGTTCGTTCATTTGTTTGTTCATTTATTCGTTCGTTCATTCATTTGTTTGTTCTTTCATTCGTTCGTTCTTTCATTTGTTCATTCGTTCATTTGTTTGTTCATTTATTCGTTCGTTCATTCATTCGTTCGTTCTTTCATTCGTTCGTTCTTTCATTCGTTCGTTCTTTCATTTGTTCGTTCGTTCATTTGTTTGTTCATTTATTCGTTCGTTCATTCATTTGTTTGTTCTTTCATTCGTTCGTTCTTTCATTTGTTCATTCGTTCATTTGTTTGTTCATTTATTCGTTCGTTCATTCATTCGTTCGTTCTTTCATTCGTTCGTTCTTTCATTTGTTCGTTCATTTGTTTGTTCATTTATTCGTTCGTTCATTCATTTGTTTGTTCTTTCATTCGTTCGTTCTTTCATTTGTTCGTTCGTTCATTTGTTTGTTCATTTATTCGTTCGTTCATTCATTCGTTCGTTCTTTCATTCGTTCGTTCTTTCATTTGTTCGTTCATTTGTTTGTTCATTTATTCGTTCGTTCATTCATTTGTTTGTTCTTTCATTCGTTCGTTCTTTCATTTGTTCGTTCGTTCATTTGTTTGTTCATTTATTCGTTCGTTCATTCATTTGTTCGTTCGTTCATTTGTTCGTTCGTTCATTTATTCTTTCGTCCATTCTTTCATTCATTTATTCTTTTGTTCATTCATGTATTCATTCGTTCATTCATTTATTCATTCGTTCATCCATTCATTTACTAATAATTTGGTTTCTTTCTGTCTAGTCCGTTTTTACCCTTGTGAACATTTCTTAAACCAATTAAATCTATTATTAAAGACATGTTATACCTGGAGCGGGACTCCCTGATCGTATGATTAGCATAACTCGAGGTCACCACTTCAAGACAGACTAGAATCAACACCAGGAAAAACATCCACGCCCAACACATGTAGAAAGGGGATAAATATGAGCTTTTTTTATCAACAATCGAATCCGGGTCAGCAGAATTTACATAGCGACACTAGAATTGCAGCGGAAGAAGTCTGTCTGGTCTGTCTGTCTGGTCTCTCCGGATATCCATCTACAGTGTCTACTTCCAGATGTCTGCTTATCTGTCGCTGTCTGGTTTTCTATCTACTGTATATCTCTACGTTTGTCTGTCCATATGTGTACCTAATTTTTCCCCTCTTTCGCGTGCCTTTCTTGTAACACTTCCTTTGAGCTCTTCGTAGCTACTGCCAAATTTAATATCTTGACTTCCCCAACACAAGCATGAGTGTATGTACTAGTTTTTGCTGCTCTGGTTTTCATTGTCAGTGTGTTTCTCTAAAAGGTAATATTGCACGAGCTGTATAACTGTAATAAAATGTATTTATACGTGTGTTGTTGTAAATACGTAAAATATGGAAATTAATTACGGCAGTCAGTTTTTTTGGACGATGGCCTTCACTGTCCTTTCGTACAGGCACTGTCAGTTTAGACCAAAATTTTAGTTGGAGTGTGCTGTGGCAAAACATTAATCTAATCTTCAAAGTAAAGGTCGTTAGATTCTATTGTCTTGAGCCACCTTTCAGCGAAGTTTGCTATTCCGTGACGATACCAGTTTCTGGTGTTTGATGCGAAGAATTTGGTGATTTCCATTTCAACGGCTTACAAGTTTTGGAAATTTCTTCCATGCAGAATGTGGGCCATATATCAAAACAACTGCTAATCTGAAGGCCCTAGATCAGAGTCAGGTGTGGTAACTCGATTTCTCCCAATTCCTCAATTTTTCCATGGTTGTTCGAGTGTTATGGGATCTCTCATTGCCCTGTTGCAAAAAAATTCTATTTCGATTAACTAATGCCGGGTACCTCTCTCTCAAAACTTCATGATCTCGTTCTAGCTGTTGAGAATAAAGACCAGCATCGACTGCACGTTCGTTTGGAAAAAACTTCCAGTGATTCATACCTTCAAAATTCCACCAGACACATAACATTACTCTAAACTTTTGCTAATCTAGTGTATTCAAAGTCAATATGATTTCCTTTTCTATTGTTATACTTACGCACATCACCTCTCAAATTCAGTGAATTATAATTCTCTCTAACAACAAACTGTGAAAAATGTAAAGACAAGGTACAGTCATTAGTTTCAACTCTTGAAAATACCACCTACAGGAGTCTGTTTGCTCAATCCCCGTTATACATCTTACAGCCTTTTTCTGCCATAAGAAAACATGTTTTTCCCCAGTTGAATTGCCCCAAAGGACAATCCCATATGTTAACTGTGAATGATAAAACGCAAAATATGCATGCAATACTAAATTGGTTTATGTACATAATTTGTTTTCTAATCAGACACAACATTCTTGATAACTTAATAATCACCTTATTAGTATGAATGTCCCAATTCAGTTTACTATATAAATATATACCTAATAATTTTACACTTTTAACATTAATATTACATAAACTAAATATTATTTTTTCTGTCTTATTTTCATTTATAGTTAATCTATTAGAATCAAACCAAGTTGCACATTTACTTATTACTTCTTCATTAAATTTTTCATAAGTATTTATAGATTTACTTGTAGTTAAAAAAAGTATCATCAACATACAGGGACATCATTTAATCATTTTATTTTTACTAACATTTTTAATATTAACCTGAGTATATCTTTGGATTAAAGGTCTAGAACCGGAAACACCGCTTGCAAGACTGGAGTTCGATGATACTGGCGTAAAATACAAACAAATCACTCTACTAGGTATAGGAGGGAAGAAAAGTATTTCATCCATTTACGTAAACTAGGAAATATCGCAATTTTGAGTTTGATAATTTTCATTAGGTTTTTGTTTAATCAAAGTACAGTATTGTATTAACACTTATTGTTTTTACTCACGAATTGAGGTATCCATTCGGACTTATTAATTATGCAGTGTATATTGTACTGTTACAGCACATTAGCGTACAATATAGAGAATGAAGTTAAATTGAAAAAATAATCATAATATGGATATTTAAATACATTTTTGAAAATGGTGGCCGTTCATTTCGATACGGGCGTCAGTTCTTTTGTGCATATTATCGCACCATAGTCTATTTTACCTAATCCCAATTACCAGTTTCGTCCTTCGTATCAGTAACTCACGTTGAAATAATTCTGTACCTATTCTATAAAAGAGTACCTTACGTACTGTAAATTCAATCTTCACTTCTGCCCGATCCGAAAAGATAAATTACTCAGACATGCTATCTACTGTCCGTTCAAGTGGTTATGTCGTAGGGTCGTAGAAAGGGAGGAAATTACGTGGCAGTTAATTACTTAACAAGGCCCTTTTATTTAAGTTATTTTAAACACTTGTATAATATTACGTAGACATCCAATTCCTAACAGAAATTAATGTTTTCAGAAAAGAGCTAAGACAGCCCAGCTGTTACAGAGGGGCGAGCAGAAGCAGGTGGGGGAAACCGGGATGCGACGTAGGCAAACGGACGACAGTACCTGTGCGAAAATATGATTCAATATTGAAAGCTTTTTCGTCACTGGAAAAGCGAACATATTTCTGGAACGTACTATACTCACTAACTCAGTACTGCATACGCGACCTTGGTTCTGTGTGGAGGACAGTTTGGAGTTTACTAGTAGAGGGGGTGTGAGTGAAGTACATTAAAAAAATCAGGTACAATAAAAATTGAAGTAAAAACAAAATGATGTCCCTGTACAAAACACTCTTAGCTAGCATGTAATTTGGAAGATCATTTATACAGGGTGTTTCAAAAATACGGGGCATAATTTCAGGTATGTATTTCCCACATGTAGACAATCAAAATAGTTAATTACAACATGTGTCCGGAAATGCTTCATTTCCGAGTTATGGCCTTCACAACATTGAAATTCACCGGAACGTTTTTCTTTCCGCAGGTCGTTGCCGTCAAAGGAGACATTAAGAGGGCACTCTGACAGTTCATTCCGAGGCGAAGGTTACATTCAGTGTTGTGTAGGCGTTAGACTGTGCGACATGTATTCAAATTGCTTGGCCTCCACGCTCACCTGATCTGAACCCTCTCGATTTCTACTTGTGAGGCCATTTAAAATCATTGGTTTATTCGTCTCTGGTGCCTGATTTGGAATCCCTTCGGAATCGAATTGTGGCATTTTCTTAGGACATACGCAATACCTCCTGGAGTTTGGGATCGTGTTCGCAGGTCATTGAGATATCGATGTGAGGTCTGTATTCAAGCAGGAGGTGGACATTTTGAACATCTTCTGTAATGACAACGACCTGCGGAAAGAAAAACTTTCCGGTGAATTTCAATGTTGTGAAGGCCATAACTCGGAAATGAAGCATTTCCGGACACATGTTGTAATGAACTATTTTGATTGTCTACATGTGGGAAATACATACCTGAAATTATGCCCCTTATTTTTGAAACACCCTGTATAAACAATAAAAAAGAATCGGCCAAGCATTGATCCTTGAGGAACACCATTAGATACATTAAGCAAGTTAGAAATTGTATTGTGCACTTTAACACATTGAAACCTATTAGAAAGATATGATTTAATAAATGAAAGCGCAATATTACTTATTCCATAATATTTTAATTTCTCACTTGCTATCACTTGTGACGTTCAGAGCTGTCTTCGCACAGTTGACTATATAACAACAATACAGGAAGCTAAGAAATGTATTCTATATCGGCTCAATTAAATGAACGACCATTGCTTGTTTTATTCGCAAGATTTCGCAGTGTTGACTTCCGCCAGATATGAACTTACTTTGATCATCATCATTATCGTCGTCCCTGACAGCTAAAGAGCGATCTCAATATAGAACTGACCAGTCATCACCTTCTAGTGTCGCGGTGAAGAAACCCGGTAGCGCCTACTTCCTGTTATTCCCTTCATTACAGTTTGCTGGTTGCATGGTCGCGTGGTTCCGCTAATTCAATGTTGGTCCTGTTACTAAAAAGCGAGACCGTGATTGTTTTTAATTAACGCATATTTTACGACTTAATCCTGCTGATTACCGGTGAAGGGGAAGAAATGTTGCATTCATTAGTAACATTTGCGTCGTGGAACCTGTTTGACAGCAGCTGCTTGACCTTCAGGTTCCATTCAGCTGCATGGGAAGATTTACAAGAGGCTCTGGTTTCCAGCATTGTATTAGATCACCGGTTTTTGGATTAAGTCCGTATTGTCAAGGTGATACAAACTCGTAAACACTTTCACCAATACTCCAAAATTCCATCAAAACTTTTTTAATTTGTGTCATTTTGGGCGGAAGTTCAAACACAGGTTCTTCATCTTCCAGTCTAATAAGCGGGACGAAAACTTAGAGACAATACAGGGAGTAGCAAAATTTATTTTACATCTTCCATTTTAAAGTAGGTAATAGTAATATGCGTTACAAGAGCGGTATGTTGAAGTTTTCATGTTCGAGGAAAAGTTTGAAAAAGCGAAATGTAGTTGAGCTTTTTTTAATTTCCGAGAATTGAAAGAAAACATACCACTCGTGTATTGTACATTATTTTGTGCGAAGATCGTTTATTACATACCTGAAAGAGGAATTTCTAATTAGTTGCAATGAAATCTCCATCTTGGTTTCTGTTCAATGACGGTAAATTACTAAAACAAAAATATCTATCTTCAACATTGTTGCTTTAAAATGTTTTCTGTGTTTACTATACTCCAGCAGGCCGTGATATACGTCTGTCTTTTTTTCCTCCAATCTATAAATGCGAACTTAAAACAAACGGTAAGGTTATATAATGATTTATTTTTCATTTTAATATTTTAACAATATTATTTATATAACATATTGCAGTAATAACATCGGCATCTGGAATCTTGTTGATTTTTTCACGGCTTCCTTAATGTTACTTGCATCACGAGTTGTAGAGTTTACTTAATTTTTGCAAATATTTAAAAACAATAATTAATAGTGCAATTTAGGTGAAATTGCAGTGGTAAATTTCCAATTTATAATTATTACTATATTGAACGTCTCTAAAAAAATATGTTAAAAGCCTAAAGCAGTAAAATCAATATGTCACTTAAGCGGTAAGAAGAGGGAAATTGTTATGTGTGTTAGGTTGGGAATATTGAATGTGGAATTTTAGACTTTCCGCGGATTGGTTTTGTGCGGAAACCAAGCAAATACTCACGATCTCGCACAAAGCTATCTTTTGAATATTCTTAATGCTTAGAGAAGCTTGGAGGTAGTTTGAAGTGCGCCATACACGCAAAGACTTACCGGACATTTATCTGTATAGACTTACATTGGATGATTGTTCACAAACTCTCAAATTTACTTCCTAGACTTATACTTCACAAAGAAGTCGTTGAAATCAATAATTCCCCGTGGAGAAATACCATCACTCGAGAAATACTATTCCTTCATGGTTTTTACGTTTATAGAAATCCATGAGAATAGTGTCTCAAATCTGTACTTTCATAGCTTGTTTTATATTATGCACTCCGCAGCTCTATTAGTTCTAGTAATCTTAGAATACAACCCTGCAGAAAATTGGCACTCTCCCATTCATTCCGGTTTGACAAACTCACACCCCCAATCCATCATATGTTTAGCGATCAGTGCTATCACTTGAATTCTCTACCAAATACACTTGAATTCTTTTTCTAGTGGATTCTCGGCTACACAAGCACTGCAGAGAGAATTCTCGATCACACTGTATAATTATACTACATTTCAAGCCCTATACAACTCGGTCCGAAACATCGTGGATATGGATGTGACACTGTAAGAAACATGCGCCTCGAAAACACTTTTATTAAATGATCGTATTCCGATATACTCTACCACGGTCAAGCTATAACGGGAGGAGGAGGTAAATAATGTCCCCTATAAGCCCGTTATATGGGGAATCTATGGTTTTGCTTTGCTTCTCCAAGAAAACGGTTCTCTCTCCGCCTATGCTGCTTTGCTATATATAATTGTGGTGTTATTTACTTTCGTGTTCGATATAGTGTATAGCAGCGTTTCTCAAACTTTTTTGAAGTGGGGACCACTTTTTAAAGTCAGAACAGTTCCGCGGACCACCTTACTCTTGTTCCTTTCGAAAGCAAATTTATCACTTTCGTAGCATATTTTAATACCAGTATACTTATATTTAAAAATTGAATTGAGATTCGGTACTTCGGTCCTCTGTTATGAATTCGGGTGGTCTCTGGCTGGGTTACAGGCGCGGCGCCAGATGTGCAGGGAAAAGATGTCGAGAAACACCACGTGTATAGTGCTTTAAATCCCTCTTTTGTTGCTGAGAGTATAGTGGGAAGTCGATAGATGGGTAGGATAATAAATTTCATAAAATGTCAGTACTGGGAGAAAAAGTGAAATTCGATTACCATGTGTCATTTCCAAACTCTGAGATTTTAAGCTATAGTGTGATACACAATTTGTTCCAATTTTATTTTTTCTTCTGTCTTTCTTGAAGGACCACAAGGGCAGACCTCGAGGACTACAGGTAGTCCGCGGACCATTGTTTGAGAAACGCTGGTGTATAGGAATATACTCGTTCATATTGTTGAAATTATCGGATATGACGTAAGCATTTCCATGACAACCGAAGTCAAATTTTTGTTGCACAAAATCTTTCATTTTTTTTGCTATTGATGTAGGTGGAACACGGATATTGCACGTGAAAAAGCCTGTGTGGGGGGGGGGGGCAGCACTCACCAGATCATCAGCTAGAATAACGATGATGTGCGGCTTGGTAGACGCAGCGGTCGCCAGGAGGGAAGCCAGCACCAGCAGACGGGCTTTCATTGCTCACCTGCGAAAACGAGCAAAACACACATTGAAGTACTTCTGATGGACAACTTGATCACAGCCTGCTCCTTCCCAACAGCACAACACGAGTCATCAGGGCCGCCCGGTTCTTCTTGTCGGGGGTGTCCCACCCCTTAGCAGTGGCGCCAACTTTTCAAAAATATCGGGTGGGTTCAAAACAATTGAGTTGTAATAATAATAATAATAATAATAATAATAACTAGCCGTACCCGTGCGCTCCGCTGCACCTGTTAGAAATAAATATAAAGTAATTACATAATTAAAATAGGACGTTTGATCCAGGGAACAACTTTTACAACAGCGCAAGATAATCTGCTTCGCTCATTACCCAACTTTTTTTGCATTGCATTTATTGCATATATATTTTATGTATTTTAACACGATTCAATTGAGCATAGTTAAAATTTGAATTATAAAATAATGGATTGCTAAGCTAACGTACTATTACTGCATACTAAATCAATACACTCTCGTTGTTCGTTAATTCTCTGAGATTAAAATGAGTGTACATAAATATTATTTTAAGAAATACAGAAAACGAATGTACAAAATAGCCTATCAAATTTTCTGTGCATAAGAAGCTATGTTAATCTTACCTGTCCTCGATTTACTCAGACGTTACTGTAATAACATTATAGCATTATGCCCATCTAGAGAAACTGCACTTTCCAATGGTGAAATAATAATTAATTATACAAATCGGTTAATTTAGCTTCTGATATTACTTCATACAAATACAGAAACATTGTCTGTAGGCTATGTTTAATAGCTTTCGATTGTTGATGTCCAAGGCCCCTGTTTCGATTGTTGTTGTCCAAGGCCCCTTATAGACGAAGTCATTTGTTCTTAATTCATTGCACCGTCTTAGATGGCGTTATTTTAATTTTAAAACTCATTTATCTCATTAAATATCAGTCCTATCAAAATTTTGTAAAGAATAAAACTTATCGGACATCATTTATAAAGAAACGTTTGTTATGTAACATTTTTCACAAAAATCAATAATAAGCGAGATATTTTGATTTATTTAATTCAGGCCCCCTTATAACCCCCCTTTTAAATAAAGTATTTTGAATGCCATATAGTCTAAAATCTAAGTTACAACGAACTTAATTTATATTCCAATTTTCATATAAATCGGTTCAGCCATTATCGCGTAAAAAGGTAACAAACATACAGACAGACATACAAACAAAAATTTCAAAAATGCGATTTTCGGTTTCAGGGTGGTTAATTATATATGTTAGGACCAATTATTTTTGGAAAATCGAAAATTACCAGAAAAATTTCGGCTACAGATTTATTATTAGTATAGATGTCTGTATATTTAATTTGAACTGTGGCGGAAAATTTTATGAAAACTGTACGTCCTGTGAGGTTGTGTGATGCCTCAATCGAAAGCTAATAATATTAATATTGTGGGAAAATCTAAATGGTTTGTAGCGAAGTTCATAAAAAACTTTAAAATTAAAAATATATATATATACGTGCGTCCGTCGCAGCAAAGCGTATACCGTAGAACATCTTGCAGTTCATTTCGTAGTGTTGTGCAGATGGCCGTGGTTCACATACTGGCTTTAAATATACTTTATCTTCATTTGAGATATTAACACAGCTGTGTTAGGTTTGTGAAGGTCATGAATGGTGTCAGTAATGTTCCCCACATTGTATATAGGAAAAGGTATGGTCCAAATAATGAAATTTCAAACAATAAAACTTCGAGTTTCCTTAAAACGATCAGAAATGTAGTCATCGATGCCTTCTGTCAGAGCCTTCTTTAGTTACAAGCCGGGGCATGGGTAGGTTTGGCAACGCAGAGTGGAGGCGGGAGATTTTAGAGTGATATTGTGTTTGCTCATTGCTTTCGTTATACGTAACGCGTATTTTTTCAATATTACTTCATGCACAAAGGTAAGATCAAGATTCAGAGTAGTGATGTAAATTATTACGGGTTCGAAAATAGTGTTTTATTGCAATCAATTAGCTATACTTCAGAATACGGCGTAAGTAGGCTACTTAACATACAAAGGATGCCACTTAAAATAATTAAAAAAAAAAACATGTTTTTATTGATAGCACGAAGGTAAATAAATAAATAAAAAATTTATTCCTTGCACCGAAAATAATAAAATCAATAATGCAATAAAGACGTAAGTTCCTACGCAGTATTCTTAAGTTCCATTCAGTTAACAAATTTGTGGCTAGCAAATTGTCAATGTTTTGCGACTTAATGGTGTTTCATCTGTGAAAGGTTTAGGATATATTTTAATATAATCTTATTACTATTATTATTACTATTATTATTATTATTATTATTATTATTATCATCATTATTATTATAACTATTTCTTACCAGTGTTTATTATTGTCACACTAACATTAGTTATCCAATTTTCATTATTTACTTTCATGTTGTTTTATGATCTAGATATTAATGTAATAACTATGTAAGCAATTGTATTCTATTAGAATTAGAGTCTGGCTGGGCGGAAGAGAAGGTCTACTGGCCTTAGCTCTGCCAGATTAAATAAATAAATTATTATTATTATTATTATTATTATTATTATTATTATTATTATTATTATGCGATTATCTATCGTGTTTTTCTACAAATATTTCGGATGCCTAGAAACTGCTGTGTGCCTATGTGTCATAGCAACTACACTTATAATTAAAAAAATAATAAAAACATACTTGTTTTTTTATTGATGGTACAAGGGAAAATAAATAAATACAGTAAATGTTACTTGTACCAAAAATAAATAAAATAATGACGTACTTTCGCAATACCCTATTCCAATCAATTAACCATTATGTGGCTAGTAAATTGACAATGTTTTGCCGCTTAATGTTGTTTCACCTCTGACATGAAAGGTGTAGGATATCATATGCATTTTAATTTCATGTGATTATGTCGTGCTTTTCTATAAATATTTCAGATGTCCAGGAAGCCAGTTTTAGTTTGAACCTGGCCAGTCACCATAACAATACTGTTATCCTAAATTATTTGTTATAAACTTTTTAAAATATAATTTTAAATAAATATAACTACATAGTGAATGTAGAGTATCCAACGCCCACTGAACGAATATTTCACTTTTATCACTGCCAATGTTGCGCTATAATCGTATATGCAAGGTAGGCTATAACAAAAACCTAAACTAACCAAACCTAACCTGTCAAAGAAGCAATAAGTTATACTAAATATGTGTAAAATTGGCCTATGTCTCTATAGCGGGCGGGACATAAGTAACATTGACCAAACCAACAAAGTGATTATATGCATCTACAAATTATAGATAGTTCTGACGTATAGCAGGCATTCCGAATCTTCAACAAAACTGCAACATTTATGGGATCAGAAAACAGCTGTTTACAGTGACTTTGAAAACCAACGGCGTAACTTTATTGATATAGCAGGCGAGACCCAACAATTTGACTAGAATTCTGGTACACACAAACCACAAATAAGAATATAAAAATGTGGTTATACAATATTTAATAGAATAGTCAATTACTTTGTCATCCATAACCGTAAAAATTTCCAAAGACTGCAACCATTTTATTTTCATTTATTGTCTTGTTTTTGATCACCAACACGCATTTAGTTTTTAATACATAAATAATTAACGTTTGGTACGACCGCAAACATAATTCCATCGACACACACTTATATTGTAACATAAATTTACATTGAAAATCGGCATTAGCACAAACACGTGTACTATACGGTCAGCCTCCGGGTGACAGATAATTACAGTGTTGCCGACGTATGGCCCCGGCTTGTAACTAAAGAAGGCTCTGCTTCTGTACATGCGAGATGTTGACGTCACAATATCATGCTTTTCGAGACCTCAATAATAATGGTTTAAAGTGGCGCCAAGTTATATGGGCCCGTGGGGTCTGAGCCCACCCCATAATTTGTCATTATTATTATTATTATTATTATTATTATTATTATTATTATTTAAGAGATTTATTTATTTTAACTTATACCTCAAGATTGAGCCCACCCAATGTTTTCCAGAAGTTGGCGTCACTGATGGTTTGTTCGTATTTCAGCTCTCGCGTATTTTTTTCGTGTGTTTTTATCTGGTGTTATTAAACAGTAATAGTGTTGTTTCGTGTGAATTTAGTTATTCTTTATTAGTCCATTATTATGGGTGTAGCTGGTCGACCAAGAAAACGTGGCAGAAATTTTTTGGAAATGTAATTGCATCAAGAACTCATAAACGACTATATAGAAACAATTTTATTTGTGACAGCGTTTCAAGAATTGATATTATGCATAATGACAGTATTATATATTATGAAGTTGGTCCAATGAAAGAAAAATGTAGTATTTGTCAAGCCTTTCATTTTAAGGGAGAGATCGTTAATGGGCATTATAGTTCATGCTGCCAAATGGTTTAAATTATTTCCTTCCCTGAGCCGAATACAAATAATGAACTCAAAGAACTCATGTCGAATGAGTGAACACAGCAAAAGATGCGAGATTAAAAATAGTTACATCACAACAGGGACATTTTCAAACATGATGGTTATGATACCAAAAATGTGGTTTATTCTGAAGTATTAAGACCTACCATTAGCATGAATAACCATTTCTCTACAACACCATCCTATTTGCACCTTAAGAATAACTCGGAAAAGCTAGAGTCTGTTGTAACTTCGTATTCAAAGCACGGTACATGTGTTAATTATTTATTACTGTACCATTATTATCATCATCATCTTCATCATAAGTAGCAGCATTTTATTGTGGTTTTCAATCTCTATAAAGCAGCAGTTGCTGCTACAGGCCACTAGTTTATATTTATTTGTCAGAAACCAGTATACAAAACCAGGATGTGACATTACCATATAACATTTTTATAACATCTTGACGTTGAGACATTTGTCTTAGATCGACAGAGAGGTGCAGACGGCTGTCACATACTGCTTCTGATCCCAAGCGGCAGAATCTACGACAAAGGGATAAAAAAAATTGATCCCATAGTATGACAAAATAATGTCTCCTTTCCGGTTCGGAATATGTTGAAAAATAGCTCAACAAATCTGTTCCAATAAATCTTTCCGTGAAATTGTGTTTTCTTTCTGTAAACTACCCCAGGAAAACTTATTTTTACGGTACTCGTAATTGCGCTCGAGTGGTCAAAATTGTATAAGCACTTATTTTGACATTAGGTCTATTAACATGGTAGAATAAAAAAAATAACTTTTTATCTGTCTCCATGAGAATGTTTGATTATAAGATGTACACAAACAACTATTCTTCCTCTGATACACAGGCCTATATTAGACCTACATATGTGTGCTTTACATTTCATCACTCTAATTATTATTTTCATTTATGTTGTGATAAATTAAATAAATGCTTGAGGATTATACAGGGTGTATCACGAAGTTTTCCCCCGGTTTATGGAGGTGATTTCTGGTGTTATTTTGAACAAAAAATATAAATACAGTACTGGGGTGACATTAATAATTAAGGAGTTACGGCAATTTGAAAAAAAGCAGAAAAAAAAACATTTTATTTGAGGATGGCACTGGCAAATATCGAAATCATACCTAGAATACAAACAAGTGCTTCATTTTGTACCAGTCTCTTGCATGTAGAGTGGATTTAAAGCAAATGTTCAAAATTTCCTTCCTGCATCTGAAGGCAAAGATTCGCGCGGGTGTGAACCGCGCGTGTAGCATTTCGTAACTTCACATGTTCCTTCCTTATTGTCGCTGCGGCATCGAGAATGCGTTGAATCAACTCTTCTCGTGTTTGCACCACAGTCTAGTATATACAGTCGCGAAGCTCAATACGTAGTAAATATGCAAACATTAGGTAGTTGCTCACCACTAGGATCGCTAATATCGCCTCATTACAGGCAATGCAAAATAGAACCGTCACAGTCTATTGTTTCTAGCACCCTCAAAACTCAAGCTTCGTGACTGTATATAGTAGATTGTCTTTGCACCCTAATCTGGTACACGATGTCTTTCATCCACCCCCATATGCAGTAATCTAGGGTGTTAAATCTGGGAATCTGGCAGGCAAACGGTTGGCATGATCATGTGGTTCTAAATTTTTATTAGGTTATTTTACGACGCTGTATCAACATCTCAGGTTATTTAGCGTCTGAATGAGATGAAGGTGATAATGCTGGTGAAATGAGTCCGGGGTTCAGCACCGAAAGTTACCCGGCATTTGCTCGTATTGGGTTGAGGGAAAACCCCGGAAAAAACCTCAACCAGGTAACTTGCCCCGACCGGGATTCGAACCCGGGCCACCTGATGTGGTTCTAAATGCTGCACTTTTTGCACATGAAAAGGATACAGTCCGTTCTCATGAAGAATTCTCCATACCTTGGAATGTGAAACGTTAAATCCTCCCCCATACATCGACAGTCCTGCACAACATGTCTAGCGCTACATACACCCTGGCGTGTATCGAAAATCCGTTGTAACTCCTTAATTATGAGTGACACCACATTACTTTGTTTACATTTTTTGTTCCAAATAAAACCAGGAATCGCCTCCATAAACCGGGGGGAAAACCTCGTGATACATCCTGTATTGTCATGGCTCTTCATTAATTAGCTTCAATGAAAATGATTTATTAGATCGCGTAGAAAATTTTGTAAAAATAGTTATTCTATTAGACGTAAATTATAAAACACCTATTTTACGCGGCCTGGCTAAATCTGTTTGCCCTGATGATGGAACTTGTGTGTTGTTTTCCGGAAAGTTAGAAATGTCGAAAATTCTACTTATGATCATATTCACCGTGAAAACATAAAAACGCGTAATATGTGTTACTTTTATTCTCCCACGTATGTTCAGTTATTTGTTACTTTTTTTTAACTATTGTTCCTGGCAGTGTGGAAAGGTTACACCCAAGGTATTTAGGACTTATATGTATAACTGGTTTGTTACTTAATGCAATTTGCAGCTGGCATGATTCTTCCCACAGAATGACACTTTGTTTTTTCTTACTTATTATGTGATATTCTCAGATTATATAATGTTTTCTAGTATTTTCAAGGTTATAAACAATAAGCAGCTACATGGAGATCGTATTTTGTTGCATTAAAAATAGCTTGATTATCCGCAAATAAGATTATATTTTAATTATTTTGTTCGTTTAAAAATCTTTAGGTAAAATTCTCTGTCATTTCAGTCTAGCATCAATATTATAAATGCAAAAGGTGCCAAATAGAAATGGAGAAAGCGGACACACTTCTTTACATGTTGATTAATACCAGCAATTTTATTTCTCTAGAGTCCATTGTCTGTAGACATGGTATTTTCATACATTCTTTACTATTGACGTAAAATGGTGCAGTAGTTTCTGTTTTTCGAGTTTCACGGATTTCTTCTGTAGGCTATATAAAATTATCTCATGTAAGAATTAAAAGACTCGAAAGAAATTCTTTAGTGAAATCTCCGAGTAAATCACCAATTATTGTCTTTTTTAAAATAAAGACCTCTTATGGGAACATTCCAATAATTCGATGAAAGAGTAATGGAACGGAGAAAAATTCTCTCCGGCGCCGGGATTTGAACCCGGGTTTTCAGCTCTACGTGCTGATGCTTTATCCACTAAGCCACACCGGATACAACTCCGACGCCGGTTAGAATCGTCTCAGATTAAGCTCGAACTCTTGGGTTCCCTCTAGTAGCCGCCCTCTGCACTACGTCATAGATGTCGTATGATGACGCAGAATATCTGCATGGAAATATCATATGTACTTCGGTACATTAAAATAATATATATTCCAATAATTGTTTTTTCCAATCATTTTTTTTTTCAAACAAATTTTGAGCGAATGTTTATGATGTAAAGTACTAACAAAATCCAAATCTTGAACTCCCAAATATGTTTGGTTTTTGATTTTTTCTATTCTTTTTAAAAATATTTTCAAAGCCAAGTTTTTAGTATAAGATCTCAATTTTTAAGCTTAGTTTTTTTCTTATATTCACAAGACATAGAGAAACATTTCTGTGCATTGAATAATTTCGAGGGAAAAATTGTTCCGGGGCCGGGCATCGAACCCGGGACCTTTGGTTTAACGTACCAACGCTCTACCAACTGAGCTACCCGGGAACTCTATCCGACACCGATCCAATTTTTCCCTCTATATCCATAAACCTCAAAGTGGGCTGACAACCGTCAAGCAACCAACTTCGAGTGCACACTAACTCCGTGTGACTTAAATATTGTGGATATAGAGGGAAAAATTGGATCGGTGTCGGTTAGAGTTCCCGGGTAGCTCAATTGGTAGAGCGTTGGTACGTTAAACCAAAGGTCCCGGGTTCGATGCCCGGCCCCGGAACAATTTTTCCCTCGAAATTATTCAAATCAACTTTACTTGGAGTTATACCTGAAATCTTGATTTGCATTTCTGTGCATTCATTTTATGAAATATCTCATCTATTCACACTGAAATTTTTTTTTGGAAAATTTAAAAATTTTATTTTTCCTGTAATTCATGAAAAAATAAATTACCAAATAAATGCATCGAAACATGCAACTACCTCGTAAGTACAGGGACATCATTTTATTTTTACTAACATTTTTAATATTAACCTGGCTATACCTTTGGATCAACACCGTTTGCTACCCCCTTCCACGACTGGAGTTCGATGACACTGGCGTAATATACAAACAAATCACTTTATTAGGTACAGGAGGTAAGAAAAGTAGTTCATCCATTTACGTAAACTAGGAAATATCGTGATTTTGAATTTGATCATTTTCATTAGGTTTTGTTTAATCAAAATACAGTACAGCATTAACAATGAGTGTTTTTACTCACGAACTGAGCTATCCATTCAGACGTATTCATTATGCAGTGTATATTATACTGTCTACAGCACATTAGCGTAGAATATAGAGAATGAAGTCAAATTGAAAAATAATCATAATATGGATATTTAAACACATTTTTGAAAATGGTGGCCGTTCATTTCGATACAGGCTTCAGTTCTAATGTGAATTTTATCGCACCATAGACTATTGTACCTAATCCCAATTATCAGTTTCGTCCTTCGTATCAGTAACTCATGTTGAAATAATTCTGTACCTACTCTATAAAAGAGTACCTTACGTACTGTAAATTCAGTCTTCACTTCTGCCCGATCCGAAAAGATAAAATTACTCAGACATACTATCGACTGTCCGTCCAAGTGGTTATGTCGCAGGATCGTAGAAAGGGGGGAAATCACGTGACAGTTAATTACTTAACGAGGCCCTTTTATTTAAGTTATTTTAAACAGTTGTATAATATTACGTAGACGTCCAATTCCTAACAGAAATTAATGTTCTCAGAAAAGAGCTAAGACAGCCCAACCACTAGCTGGCGAATAAAATCTGGTGGGGGAAACCGGGATACGACGTAGGCAAATGGACGACAGTACCTGTGCGAAAATGATTCAATATTGAAAGCTCTTTCGTCACTGGAAAACGCGAACATATTTTTGGAATGTACTGTTTACTATGACCGTAAGGCTACTATGTCTGTATATGCGGTCTTGGATCTGTGTGGAGGACGGTTGAACTTCATTAGTAGAAGGGGTGGGAGTGAAGTGCATTGAAAAACTCAGGTACAATAAAAATTGAAGTAAAAATAAAATGATGTCCCTGTACTTGTAGTAAAAATTTCATCCAGATTGATTAATATTTGCTATAAAAAAGTTGGTGTTGAATCAAGAAAAATAAACTTACAGAAAAATGGATTTGAAAGTAAAATTAATATTTTTGTGAATTAAAATTCTCATGCACTACATTCATCTACTCGCTCTGCTCTTTTTTCAAACTTTTCGTCGATTTTGTAAAAAGCACTTACAAAACTTGTATCGTAATACACTATTACGTAAGCGTATTGTAATGTTATTGCATTGCCTACAGGGACCGAACAATTTCGACAGTCTCCAAGTGGAGTAGGCCCTGTATATCAACATAGAATAAAGAAATACGAGTAAATAAAGAAATGACCGACGAAGAGATGGGAAGTCGGATATTTAAGAAAGCGGAACAACGCATTTGTTAAACCTTGACACCCCTGTACGGGTGCGGCCGGCCTTGAGGAGTTCAAGGGCGCCCCAAGCAGTTCCTTTCTCTTTCCGGTTAAGTTTTTAATTGCTCTTCCCCGCCCGTCCAGTTTCTGCTTGTCTGCATAAAAATTGCCCCATTTAGTAATGCATACTAACTCTCTCGAAGGAATTCCTGCTTCCCCTGACCTTGTCATTCCACTATTGCTTTATTACCACCGTGTAGTCACTTTGTCAGCCGTATATATAGCTTCTGCAATTTTAAGCTCATGTCATGGAAGAGCTAATCATGGTATGAAACCTCCGTCAAGTCCGTCTTAAAGTCGTGAGAAGATTGGTCGGATTCTAAGATTGATGGTTCTGATGAGTTAAGGCCCATTCACAATGAAAATTAAACATAACCGTAACATAAACACAGAAGTTTGCGCCCAGGCTACCAAATTCGATCATTCACAATGATTCACATAAGCATTGACATTAACATTACCGTAAGACGTTAACATGAAAGTTTGCAAACTCCAAACTTTCATACTTAAGCTTACGTGATTTGCAAACAGAACACAATCGTGGAGCGCTGAAGTATACGACAGAATATGAGGAAATGGCGTCGTTGTTATGTTTCCATGGTTACCAAGTATGTTTGCTGTTATGTTTATGTTCCCATCGTGAATGATCTTGATTTTACTGTAACGTTTATATTCTTAAGTTAACGCTTACGTTATTGTTAATTTTCATTGTGAATGAGCCTTAAGACTGATGGTTCTGATGAGTTAAGGCCCATTCACAATGAAAATTAAACATAACCGTAACATAAACACAGAAGTTTGCGCCCAGGCTACCAAATTTGATCATTCACAATGATTCACATAAGCATTGACATAAACATTACCGTTAGACGTTAACATAAAAGTTTGCAAACTCCAAACTTTCATACTTATGCTTACGTGATTTGCAAACAGAGCACAATCGTGTAGCGCTGAAGTATACGACAGAATATGAGGAAATGGCGTCGTTGTTATGTTTCCATGGTTACCAAGTATGTTTGCTGTTGTGTTCCCATCGTGAATGATGGTATGACTTCTTGATTTTTACAGTAACGTTAAGTTAACGCTTACGTTATGTTTAATTTTCATTGTGAATGAGCCTTTATACTCCTAGACGTAACGTTTGTGGTAGCTGCCCCATGTTAATTTACTAGACGGTAATGACAAATTCTGTGTGTTTTCACACGAGATGCTACCGATAGAATATGTTTCTTTTGTTCTAAATCACAAACTTTTCCTAAAAGCTGAGAAGAACTACTTATTTAGAAGAAAAGCAGATATTAACAACCCTAACTATAGAGTTTTCCAGAAGTAAGAGGCACAGCTTCAACTTTCTTTATTTTCTACACAACCTTACAAATTATGGCACTGGTTATTGCTAGGGACCCTGGAATTTCGTGAATGGATTTTGGCTCGAATTCTTTTAAGGTAGCAAAGATGCTTCTTTGATATATGCAAGATAAATTATTGTAAATATATTTTATGTTCCTGAAATCCAACAAAATTTTGCGAATAATTTTCTTTCTGCGAAGTTTTGCGCTTTTTAGCTTTTTGTACGATATTTTATGCGAAATAAGATGTTTTCTGTGATTTTGCACAATATTTCGCACGAAATATAATTTTCTAAGGTTTTATTTTTGACTCGTGTAGTAGCATCATGAAGCTAGTCACCATATTGGGTTTTATTATGACTGATATTATTATTAACGTTCTAGATTGTTAGTGATCATATTGTGATCTGATAGGCTATTCTAGAAATAACATAATCAACTTTCCGAAGAGTTTATAATCAGTGATATTGAAGTAAGTGAGATTTGTACTAAAAATAGAAGCTGAAGAAGATGTGTAGCACACAGGAAGATCCTTGCATGCCAAGTACGCGAACATGGTTTTATTCACAGAAATTTTTTAATTAAAAATTGCGCAAATGTACATTTTGTGGTTTGATAACTTAAAAACAAGGGAACACAACATTTTCAAGTATATAGTAGACTATTACCTTTCGTCCCGTTTCTCTTATCTATACTCTAACCACGACGTAAATACCAGATCATTTATCTGTGGCACGCTAAGTATACCTCTTCATATAACATCTTGTTATTCATCATCTTTTACAGTATCCACCTCGCATCAATGGAATTCCTTGTCACAAAGTATTAGGGGCTGCAAGACAATAAACACTTTTAAAAACAGCTTAAAAGATAACCTTATTAGCATTTCACTCCAATCATACTGACTTAAACTATCACTGACTACATTGTTACTCCTTCCTTTAGACATGCATCCTGATTGTGCTGTATATTCAAAATTGTCTCATAATAATCTCTTTCTATTATCTAATATTATTTGAAATATATTAACATTCTATGTATTTTAGCTTAATTCTGCTACACAGTTTGTATTTCAGTGTTGAATTAATAGTTCATAGTATTTTGTTGTTTAATTCGTAAATAACTATTGTATACATGTAACTCTCATCTAAATCAAATTGCTGAATTCTTTGTAAGTTCATGTATATGTATATATACTTTTTGCTGGTTGAGTGGAAGAGAAGGCCTTACGGCCTTAACTCTGCCAGCTAAAATAAATCATTATTATTATTATTATTATTATTATTATTATTATTATTATTATATGCAGACCTGTAACATTAATTTACTTCCATGAAAATAATTTATTACGCCGCATAGAAAATCGTGTAAAATACATATTTTTCTACGCTACGTAAATGTACTTAAAATATATATATCTTATTTATCTATCTATCTATCTATCTATCTATCTATCTATCTATCTATCTATCTATCTATCTATCTATCTATCTATCTATCTATCTATCTATCTATCTACCTACCTACCTACCTACCTACCTACCTACCTATCTATCTATCTATCTATCTATCTATCTATCTATCTATCTATCTATCTATCTATCTATCTATCTATCTATCTATCTATCTATCTATCTACCTATCTACCTACCTACCTACCTACCTATCTACCTATCTACCTATCTACCTATCTATCTATCTATCTATCTATCTATCTATCTATCTATCTATCTATCGACAATAAATAGTGTAATAGACCTTGTCAAACACAATTAAAAGTTAGAGTTAAATTCTTATACATCATAAAAAGGCTTAGGCCTACTAATGAACCAACTAGAGATAACCTTGCTAAATTCACCATTTCTTTAGGTAAACAAATATGTGGACGCTTTGTTACACACTTTTATTGTCATTATTTCAAAATTTTTGCTGGTTTTTGTTAGTCGACAGTCTGGATGGTGAAACATACTTAATTGCCCAGTATTATGATCATAACAATCTTTCCTAAAAGCGTAATTATTAAAATTTTGTTTGACATACATTAATAATTCAAAATAATAAACTGGTAACCGTTAAGATCTTCTCGTTAATAAATAAAGAACGACAGAGTTCATGATAATGAGAATTGGTAATAATTCTGATGGCCTTTTTCTGCAATTTAAAATCTTAATGAGATGAGTGTTGTTGCTCCTTAATAAGATAACATATTTCAAAATGGTGTTATATTAGGCGTAATCTATAGTCTTAATATATTTTAATGGTAAAATAATTTTTAAACTTTTTAAAATAAATAAAATCCTGGATAATTTACTGATTAAATGCTCAATATGTTGTTCCCGAACAACAATTCCAAGCGTGTTATATGAAAGACTCGTTGAGGAAGGTTGTAAACTGAATGTTAATGATTCTGTTTTGTTTTCATTTAGGACTAAACCATTAGCTTCAAACCATCTTTTAACTTATGCAATATGTCAGTGTTTCACTTTCAAGCAACTGGAGGTTTTTATTACGATTGAATATTGTGGTGTCATCAACGTAATCGGATTGAATATTAAAACTAATATTATTAATCAAAAACAAAATTGGCCCGAGTACTGATCCTTGTGGAACTCCATATTGAATATGATACCATAATAATTTAACTTTGAAATTAATATTTCATTTAATTTACGTTGCCAAACCTGGTAATCAGGAATGTGTAAAATCTAGTGACTTTATCTGGAAGAGTTGGCAACTTGCCTACAGATCTCGGGGCACAGGTGCGGTTCAACCGTGTGTTACGCATGCCTGAGTCGAGATTCGAACACGGACGCGTGTCTCGTGGCTCATTGCTCGCACGATAACATAACTCAGCTGTTACGCGATACTCTCGGCATTGTTGCGTAAGGCGCTCTTGACCTCCTCCTAACCAATTAGCACGCGAATCGCCTCTCACTTGTTCCTTACGTCACTTCTGTGTCCGTGGAAACGCTGCAAAAGCCAAATAGGACATCGCATTTTTACTGAATTATTACAAACAACTGAGAAACGCTCAGATCTCAGATGGCTCTTCTGTGCCTTCACGCATCCGCCGTTGGCTAGGACTGGCATCCTCGCTTTCGGACAGATTTTTCTGTTTGTATTGCTGTGAAATTAGCTGACCAGCAAGACGCGATGTTTCCAAGGCTGCAAGAGAAGGGAAGCATTGAGCAGTGCTAACGACCCTAAGCAGCACTGGCTATTGTGTCTGTGCAGCGGATGAAATGGTAGAGAACCTCGCATTTGTGAGAATGGGTCGATCAAACCTGGAGTCCCTCCACAGTCTAATAGATACAGTCACGCAACTCATACGTATAAAATATGCCAACATTTGACAGCTGGCGCGACAGTAGCCCTCTAGCGGCAGGCAAGTTAAAAGCGTGCACACGACATGATAACACATCAGAAAACGGGTTTTGCGTAATTTATTTTATATTTTTATGCTATACAATAAGTATATATGGTTCTTATTAATTCTGCTTTAGAATCCTGGAAGAATTTCACACGCAGTTAATCTACAAGTTTCAGAAGCTGAGAATAAACGTAATTCTTTCTGCTCCTTACAACTGAATCATGGCCCTGATTAGGCTACGTATCATGGTTTGAAATAATATAATTGTTTGTACGTGGACGGTTAATTCAATTCATTCCTAAATATATTTATAAACCATTGGAACTCTATATTTCCTGTGAGAAGAGTCAAAATTGTAGGGCATATCTCGTAGGGTACATCGCGTGGTGAACTCCTCTCCCTATTTCCTGAGAAATTAACTATTTTCCATACCGCAAATTGGGGTAAACTCGGCCGCTGAGGTAAACTTAAAAATAAAAAAGGGGAAGATTTAAACCTTAATTTGACAGACATTGATTTATGAAGTTCATTATTTTTCAATTTTTTTATTAATATTTTGAGTCGCTAATAGTGCTGATATTATGGTTTAAATTTTTATGGAAAGTTTACCGCATTTTACATTACATTTCCAGTTTTCACACATAAGCTTAATTTTAACTTACCCTACCTATATAATACGTAATTTACATGCACTTACTGTTATTATGACGTAGGTGAGAACAAATGAATACACAACTTTGTTGAAAAAATTGTAACTTCAATTAACTCAGAAAATGTAGGCCTAATTTTATTTTCAGATCAGAAGTGGTGTAAGTCAAAAATGGGTAATGAGGGTTAAAGTAAACATTCTGTACATTACAGCGCAAAGTAGCAGTTAATATTGAATTCATTTAAACTATTAGTAGTCAGTGAATAGCACGAAGGATATATTAATTGCTACTTTGCGCTGTATTTTACAGAATTTTTACTTTAAACCTCATTACCTGATTTTGACTTATACCACTTCTGCTCTGAACGGCTCAAATAATCACTGGTAATGTAAAATCAACACCAATAACAGTCATGCAAATTATTACAGAAAAGATTGCTCTTTATATTAAATTTAAAAAGGCTCTTTTATTACTTGAGAACTTAATACGTCTGCCACATGAATCTACACCAACACATCAGAAATTTATCGACACAGTCTGGATTTCTTCGAGACGTGAATATTTTGCAAAAGGATTATAATACGCCATGAATTCTTGAAAAAATTAACACCATAATCCCTACTTGAATGGGATATAACATTCAACTTTTGAAAAATATAAAGAAAAAAACACGAATACAAAAATTATGGAATTACTTGCATTAAAAACTCTAGATACATTATCCAAAATCGGTACACATTTACACATGATCTCTGCAAAACAATAATATATTGTAACAGGTATTTACTTTGTTTTTATTTAAACTCTCCATCCTGACATACAAACAGGTAACTGATAAGTAATAAATGTTTTATAGAACACAATACGTAGGCTACCTACAACGTGGATTATAGGTTATGACTGAGTTATGATTTTCTCTTGGTCTTTAGGGAATCTGAAGAACGACAAATTCGGAGATTTAAACTTGTTGTTACTGCAATTTTCATCATTGCACACATTGCCTTTATTCCGACGCATGATTAAAACGTTATTACAACATCTCTCATACCTTTGAAGCACGTGCTGGCTGTATCAACCCTATGACCAGTGCCTTGCCTGCCGCTTGAGCGCTAGTGTCGTGAATGTTGGCAAAAAAAGTGTTGAAGTTGCGCGACTGTATATATTAGACTGTGGTCCCTCATTATTCATGTGCTAAAAAGGATAAATGTTCAACTTCCCTCTTGCTTAAAAAAGTCCCTTGTGCAGACCCTTGTATTTCCCTATTTTGACTATGCTGACATTTTACTGACTGACCTTTCCACCGACAACAAAATGAAACTTCAACGTGCTCATAATTTGTGTGTACGTTTTGTAAGCAATGTTCGTAAATATGATCATATTACCCCATCCCTGGAAGCAATAGGTTGGCTTAAACTAGATAAGAAAAGAAATTTACATTCACTTCTCTTTCTCTTCGAAATCTTGAACTCTTCTATTCCTTCGTACCTGTCGTCTCGCTTCACTTACCTTTCTTCCCACCATAATCTGAACACACGCTCTCGCCATGAAACAATACTAACAATACCATCCCATCGCACCTCCTCATACTCATCCTCTTTCACAATAGCCCTGCCAAGACTCTGGAACTCGCTACCTGCTAGCATCAGGGACTGTCGAAATAAAATTCAATTCAAACGCAAACTTACTAGGCACTTGGTCAGTAGTTGAGACTCGTTCAGACATGGTTTCTTGTAAATAGTTCTTTTAATCTACCACAAAATATCTCAATATCCGGTAATTTCATCACTATAGAATTTTGTTATTGTAGGTTTAATTTGTAATTTAGTAAATACAAAAATATTCTTTGTTCTTAACTTCTATGATAAAATGTCTAGCTTTCATTAATCAGGTATTCTTGTCGTACTTTAATTTTTATTGTAATTGTAATTGTAAATTTAATATTAATTGTAATCTTATTGTTCATGTTATAGTTGTAATCCCCTGGTAGAGGGGCAGAGAAGGCCTGACGGCCTTATCTCTACCAGGTTAAATAAATAAATCTAATCTAATCTAATCTAGTACAGAAAACTTGATATTCTGTGGAAATATTGTATAACTTGATTATTGCAACTTTATTTGATCCACATAAAATACTCTAATTTTATACACTCATTTTACCGTAGAGATCACTGGAGCTGAGGTATTTTAAAAGGTGTCATAAAATGGCGTTCCTGCGCTCATAATTTACCCATATTCGTTTCCTGTGTTTCTTAAAATAATATTTATGTAGGGTACCTCATTCTTTTATTTGCATAAACAATGATATACAACCGAGCGAGTTGACTCAGGAGGTAGCATTTGAGACACGCATTCGGGGGTCTCGGGTTCAAACCCCGTGGCCGACCAATCTGACTGAGGTTTTTCATGATTTCCCTTAGTCATAAAGGCAAATGCCGGATTGGAAAGATACATGCCATTATTCATCACCGCCTTAATTACCAATACCAAAAACATTAATCAAAGTCTATAATCAGTTACATGAACACAAGCCGTCTACAACACACAATAGAAACAGGAACTCAACAAGAGTAAAAACGGCCTACTGATATACCCACACATTCTAAACACGCAACATGACCACAGATGTTAAGGCGTGAATAAAATAAACTTAACAAAAAAAAAAAAAGATGCACAGTAAGGTTAACATAAAAATGATCTTCGTACGCAATCAACTCTATTAAGTTGGAGTGATTTCTTAAAGGATGCATTCATGACTAATTTTAAAAAATGTTAAACGAATTATCTTTGCACCAAATGAGTATCTCTGGACAAAAATGATAGCATTTTAATTATTTAAATACAATTTAAATTAAGTAGTATATTAAACGATTTATTCTTCTATCAAACACGAATGTTCCCTGGACTCAATTTTCTATTTTAATTATGTAATTACTTTATATTTATTTCTAATAAGTGCAGCGGAGCGCACGGGTACGGCTAGTAATAAAATATAAGAGTTGAGATAATGAGCATACTCCTGATTTTTTGGATTCAACATACAATAATTAATAAACAAGATAAATGGTACAATAGCTTCAATTAAGGATGATGAAATAAACATGAATCAATTTAAAAGATACAATTATTGAAAGTATTATGTTGAAAAATCAAAGAAATAAATGCTAGGGATATGGTAAAAACAAATAGGATAAACATGATTGGTTGATTTATTTTAGTAGGTTATTTTACGACGCTTTATCAACATCTTAGGTCATTTAACGTCTGAATGAGATGAAGGTGATAATGCCGGTGAAATGAGTCCGGAGTCCAACACCGGAAGTTACTAGCATTTGCTCATATTGGGTTGAGGGAAAACCCCGGAAAAAGCCTCAACCAGGTAACTTGTCCAGACCGGGAATGGAGCCCGGGCCACCTGGTTTCGCGGCCAGACGCGCTTACCGTTACTTCACAAGTGAGGACTAATGGTTGAAACACGTCTTTCTATACCGTTTTATTGGTCAAAAGTAGTATGACGTAGTAAAAGTGTAACAGCCATTGCAGAACTCGCGATTACAAAGCAAACGAGTGATCGGACATGTCTGTAGTTGTTCTCGACGTCGAGATATTACTGAGAGAGGCCGCGAGGCACGGCTAATTTTATACTCAACTTCGGCGCCCTCATGCCCGTAGCGAGGGGACGTGGCGTCATTGTCCGTGGTCACACAAGTTGCATCGGTTCATGGCCCAACTACTAATAGCATTAGCATTCAGCCGTGGTTTATAGTGTTGTTATAGTAAACATTTGAAATTCTTCATTTTTTCGTTTCACCAATCCCGGAACGGGTGCCTATATTTGGTGCGGGGAAAAACATATTCTACATCAGAAATGGAAACAAAGAACTGGATCCAACATGTACAGAGACAGAATTTCATAGCTGATTCTCAAGTACAGACCAGAGGACAGAAGAAATCAAGGACGTCCTCTGAAGGGACTAAGGCCAGAACGGGTCATACGATACAATTTCACGATAATTTGATAATGATTTCATTATTATTATTATTATTATTATTATTATTATTATTAATCATCATCATCATAACCATAATCATAAGCATTGTCAGCCTTCGTATTCCTACTAAAGAATTAAAAGTTCACAAAATTTTTTATAGCAGAAATTCTAAATCTCTCTCGTTGGTCGTTCAATGCATAAGAATAGCAATTTGCATGATAGGAACTTAGATCCATTTAATGTATAGTTTTAACTAATTTGATTGATATTGTATAATCTGAATTTTTTCTAATGTTTTTTTTTTATTTTAGTAGGTTATTTTACGACGCTTTATCAACATCTCAGGTCATTTAGCGTCTGAATGAGATGAAGGTGATAATGCCGGTGAAATGAGTCCGACGTCCAGCACCGAAAGTTACCCAGCATTTGCTCATATTGGGTTGAGGGAAAATCCTGGAAACACCTCAACCAAGTAACTTGCCACGACCGAGAATCGAACCCGAGCCACCTGGTTTCGCGGCTAGAATTTTTAATGTTTTTTTATGCTTTAATAATTGAAGTTTTATGTTATTATGTTTCTCTTTCTTTTTAATTTTTGTTTTATCGGTGTTGTTTTTGTAATTGTATTATCGTTATCATTTATATGCACTGTATTTCATATTTATGTATCTATTCTTCGTCTTATATTGCATTATGTGCTGTACTGTAATTGGCCTATGGCTGTTGTCCAGCACACAAATATTAATAAATAAAATTATTATTATTATTATTATTATTATTATTATTATTATTATTATTATTCAAATCAAGATTTCAGGTATAACTCCCTGTAAAGTTGATTTGAATAATTTCGAGAGAAAAATTGTTCCGGACCCGGGTATCGAACCCGGGACCTTTGGTTTAACGTACCAACGCTCTACCACTGAGCTACTCGGGAACTCTATAGAGGGAAAAATTGGATCGGTGTCGGTTAGAGTTCCCGAGTAGCTCAGTGGTAGAGCGTTGGTACGTTAAACCAAAGGTCCCGGGTTCGATACCCGGGTCCGGAACAATTTTTCCCTCGAAATTATTCAAATCAACTTTACAGGGAGTTATACCTGAAATCTTGATTTGCATAATACACGTCACTGTTCGTTAACAGGAAACCACAATTTAAGTCACACGGAGTTAGTGTGCACTCGAAGTTGGTTGCTTGACGGTTGTCAGCCCACTTCGAGGTCTGTGGATATAGAAGGAAAAATTGGATCGGTGTCGGTTAGAGTTCCCGAGTAGATCAGTGGTAGAGCGTTGGTACGTTAAACCAAAGGTCCCGAGTTCGATAGCCGGCTCCCGAACAATTTTTCCCTCGAAATTATTCATTATTATTATTATTATTATTATTACTATTATTATTATTATTATTATTATTATTATTACAGTGAAACCTCTCCTTACGGACACCCCCGAGATACGGACACTCCTCATATAAGGACAGATTTTTATGTCCCAATTAAAATAATATATAAATAATGATAAATTTAACTCTCGCTTACGGACACTCTCAGACACGGACACGGACAGCTGTTTGACAGTCCTAAGGCTTGCTTTACCTCCTGACTGCGGACAGAACTTGGATTTCAAGACTTAATGTATTACAAAAATGGAAAATTTAGTTTTGAGAACTGTACAGAAATTCCTTAACATGAAAGAAGACAATAAGGGTCTATTAGGCTACCACTAGCCCAGCCGGCTACCCCTGTTAGCTAGATGTCCGTAAATGAGAGGTATCACTGTATTATTATTATTATTATTATTATTATTATTATTATTATTATTATTATTATTATTATTATTATTATTATTATTATTGGCGGCCGGGTAGGTCAGTTGGTAGAGCAGCTGGCTACGGACTGGAAGGTCCGGGGTTCGATCCCAGGTGGTGACAGGTTTTTTTCTCGTTGCCAAACTTTCAGAACGGCCCCGAGGTTCACTCAGCCTCCTATAAAATTGAGTACCGGGTCTTTCCCGGAGGTAAAAGGCGGTCAAAGCGTGGTGCCAACCACACCACCTCATTCTAGTGCCGAGGTCATGGAAAGCATGGGGCTCTACCTCCATGCCCCCCAAGTGCCCTCATGGCGTGTGAGTGGGATACCTTTATTATTATTATTATTATTATTATTATTATTATTATTATTATTATTACTACTACTACTACTTACAAATGGCTTTTAAGGAACCCGGAGGTTCATTGCAGTCCTCACGTAAGCCCGCTATCGGTCCCTATCCTGAGTAAGATTAATCCAGTCTCTATCATCATATCGTACCTCCCCAAAGGTCTTTTTCCCTCCGTTGTCCCAACTAACACTCTATATGCATTTCTGGATTCGCCCATACGTGCTACATGCCCTGCCCATTTCAAACGTCTGGATTTAATGTTCCTAATTATGTCAGGTGAAGAACACAAAGCATTATTACTATTATTATTATTATTATTATTATTATTATTATTATTATAAAGCTACTGGATTATTGGAAATCGCGTCAAATATACAGTGAGAAAAATAATAAAGTGCCATATTTTGAAATTCGCTTCTCGTCTTTGTTAGACGAGTTTTGCAACTCATTGGAGCGCCTGCCGTATCTGCAAAATGTATTACAGCGATGCCAAGCGTGGTAGTGAAGTGGTTCTGTGGAATTGCGACAGGTAAACGGGGATATCCGGACGACGGTCATTAGGGCCATAAACACTCCCTTTGTTGGCCATAAATTCTGCTTGGACTTGTCTACAGCTCATGCGGTCTGCGCCGCCATTGCCATCTTCGCGGACCGGTTCTACCTCTGGGAAACCCCGCAACAAGGAAGTTCAAGGTCAACCGCCGAACAATGTTGTTCTCCGCAGACAGAATCTTTAAATTCCGGAAGGGGAGACTAGAGAAAAAATCCCCCGAGAGAATAGTGGAAAACAAAATACAGTAGGTCAGCGTATCATAGCAACGGACGGATCGCTTCTGCGTTTTGCAATGGTTACGCAAAAGCTTTCATTATTTTATTGAAGGAAATTTTTAAAACACACAACAGAAGTTTCCTGAAGCTGCACATCCTTTTTACGTGTAAGATTTATGCGTTTACATCAGACAAATCTGATCACACGTTCTTCTAATGTGGTAACGTCACTAATTTACAGTGCGCCTTGGATAACTGGATTTATGATGCGTCTAAAAGAAAGTAATTTGCATTGCAGCTATCCATAATAAAATATAAAGGAGAAAAAATTAATGTAACATCATTGTGACATGATGAAAGAGAGATGGAACGGAGAAAAATTCTCTCCGGCGCCGGGATTTGAACCCGGGTTTTCAGCTCTACGTGCTGATGCTTTATCCACTAAGCCACACCGGATACAATCCCGACGCCGTTTAGAATCGTCTCAGATTAAGCTCCATCTCTTGGGTTCCCTCTGGTGGCCGCCCTCTGCACTACGTCATAGATGTCTATGAACACAGGACCGAAGTCCATACATGTGTTGAGGTGCACTCAGATGAGTGACTGATTGGCCGGGATCCGACGGTATGGGCGCCGTCTTAAATCACCAAGTGATTTATTACGCATATCATATATATATTTTGATGTACCGAAGTACACATGATATTTCCATGCAGATATTCTGCGTCATCACATGATGAAAGAGAGATGGAACGGAGAAAAATTCTCTGCATGGAAATATCATGTGTACTTCGGTACATCAAAATATATATATATGATATGCGTAATAAATCACTTGGTGATTTAAGACGGCGCCCATACCGTCGGATCCCGGCCAATCAGTCACTCATCTGAGTGCACCTCAACACATGTATGGACTTCGGTCCTGTGTTCATAGACATCTATGACGTAGTGCAGAGGGCGGCCACCAGAGGGAACCCAAGAGATGGAGCTTAATCTGAGACGATTCTAAACGGCGTCGGGATTGTATCCGGTGTGGCTTAGTGGATAAAGCATCAGCACGTAGAGCTGAAAACCCGGGTTCAAATCCCGGCGCCGGAGAGAATTTTTCTTCGTTCCATCTCTCTTTCATCATGTGATGACGCAGAATATCTGCATGGAAATATCATATGTACTTCGGTACATCAAAATATATATATCATTGTGACATATTCGGACATAAATGGGGGTGATTAATAACTGCGGGAAGTATAAAGTGAAAAGTAATTAATTTAACAGAGTCTAGTTTTAACGTACGTAACTTTTCTATTAATTTCCAAGTGAATCTAGTTCTCTGTAATGACATTATTCATTACAATTTCAAACAACTCATTGTTGTCATATTGATGTGTGAATCGTTACGACTATCAATTGCATTGTTGTCTGCAGACTAGGCCTCATGGAATGAGGAACCGATTATGAAGTAATTATAGTCCCGTCGCTCTAATTTCTGGCAGCCAATCGCGTTGCAGGTCGGCTATATTTAAACGTGTGCGTTTTGTGATTCGCTTATGAAGACGTTATTCATTTCTTAAGGCTCGATAAATACTTAATATAATCGCCCGCCATTTTGGCTCTTTCGTTGGCGTTCACAGGAAGCACACGAAGACGTTATTTGCCGCTCAATTATTTTCTGAATTACAGTGCGTTTAATTTATAATCATAGGAGCTACGACATCATAATGTTTAACGGTGTGGCAAATAGATCCCTCGTCTGGTAGCTCGGCAACGAAAGAACAAAAATGGCGAACGATACTATCTATCTAGACTTTATAGAGCCTTCACTTCCTAAGACGTAAGCAAAGAGGAGGAGTACAAAGGCAAAAACGAAAAAAAATTGTCATGTTATTTTAAATAAACTGCTTCATTGTATTAACATTAAACTAACGTTGATATTTTACCTTAATTGACTAATTTCGATGTCATATGCTTCATCTTCTGAATTCTAGTAAGTTCCCGCGCTATCTTTCCGTTTCCTGTTATTATCATAATGGGGTGTGTTGTACCGAAAAGGGTGTGTGTTCTTAAATTCAGTTGAGTTTTGAGAATGTGTTGTGCATGTATTTTGTGTCTATAAATTTCGTATTGTTGTAGAGTGTCAAGTTTCTGCCTGTTTGCTAAAATGTGTAGGATTTGCATGCCAGTTTCTATATTGCTGTAGTTGTGATTGGTGTTTGTGATGTGTTCTGGATAGATCGTATTGTTTTGTGATTTAGAGACGTGGACAAATTATTTACAAAATTGACGATTTTTATGATAATTCTGTTTACAAAATTTTATATTTCAATTTAGACTACAGTTGACAATTTTGCATATTTCTATCATTACAATAGACAGAAATATGCAAAAATGTCAACTGTAGTTTAAATTGAAGAGTTAAATTTTGTAAAAACATATAATAAAAATCTTCAATTTTGTTACTAATTTGTAAATTAGCAGAAATTTCAACTACAGTCTAAATTGAAGAGTCAAATTTTGTAAAACTATAAAATAAAAATCTTCAGTTTTGCTAATAATTTGGAAATATCCCAAACGTCAACTGTATTCCAAATTGAAGAATCGAATTTTGTAAAAATATATAGGCCTGATAAAAACCTTCAGTTTTGCTAATAATTTGTAAATATGCAAAAATATCAAATGTAGTCCAAATTGAAGAGTTAAATTTTATAAAAATATACAATACAAATCTTCAGTTTTGCTAATAATTTGGAAATACACAAAAATATCAACTGTAGTCTGAATTGAAGAATCCTATTTTGTAAAAATATGTAATAAAAATCTTCAATTTTGCTAATAATATGGAAATACACAAAAATGTCAACTGTAGTCTGAATTGAAGAATCCTATTTTGTAAAAATATATAATAAAAATCTTCAATTTTGCTAATAATTTGGAAATACACAAAAATGTCAACTGTAGTCTAAATTGAAGAATCCTATTTTGTAAAAATATATGATAAAAATCTCCAATTTTGCTAATAATTTGGAAATACACAAAAATGTCAACTGTAGTCTAACTTGAAGAATCATATTTTGTAAAAATATATAATAAAAATCTTCAATTTTGCTAATAATTTGGAAATACACAAAAATGTCAACTGTAGTCTGAATTGAAGAATCATATTTTGTAAAAATATATAATAAAAATCTTCAATTTTGCTAATAATTTGGAAATACACAAAAATGTCAACTGTAGTCTAAATTGAAGAATCCTATTTTGTAAAAATATATAATAAAAATCTCCAATTTTGCTAATAATTTGGAAATACACAAAAATGTCAACTGTAGTCTAAATTGAAGAATCATATTTTGTAAAAATATATAATAAAAATCTCCAATTTTGCTAATAATTTGGAAATACACAAAAATGTCAACTGTAGTCTAAATTGAAGAATCATATTTTGTAAAAATATATAATAAAAATCTCCAATTTTGCTAATAATTTGGAAATACACAAAAATGTCAACTGTAGTCTAAATTGAAGAATCATATTTTGTAAAAATATATAATAAAAATCTCCAATTTTGCTAATAATTTGGAAATACACAAAAATGTCAACTGTAGTCTAAATTGAAGAATCATATTTTGTAAAAATATATAATAAAAATCTTCAATTTTGCTAATAATTTGGAAATACGCAAAAATGTCAACTGTAGTCTAAATTGAAGAATCATATTTTGTAAAAATATATAATAGAAATCTTCAATTTTGCTAATAATTTGGAAATACACAAAAATGTCACTGTAGTCTAAATTGAAGAATCATATTTTGTAAAAATATATAATAAAAATCTTCAATTTTGCTAATAATTTGGAAATACGCAAAAATGTCAACTGTAGTCTAAATTGAAGAATCCTATTTTGTAAAAATATATAATAGAAATCTTCAATTTTGCTAATAATTTGGAAATACACAAAAATGTCAACTGTAGTCTAAATTGAAGAATCATATTTTGTAAAAATATATAATAAAAATCTTCAATTTTGCTAATAATTTGGAAATACGCAAAATGTCAACTGTAGTCTAAATTGAAGAATCATATTTTGTAAAAATATATAATAAAAATCTTCAATTTTGCTAATAATTTGTACACAAAAATGTCAACTGTAGTCTGAATTGAAGAATCCTATTTTGTAAAAATATATAATAAAAATCTCCAATTTTGCTAATAATTTGGAAATACACAAAAATGTCAACTGTAGTCTAAATTGAAGAATCATATTTTGTAAAAATATATAATAAAAATCTTCAATTTTGCTAATAATTTGGAAATACGCAAAAATGTCAACTGTAGTCTAAATTGAAGAATCATATTTTGTAAAAATATATAATAAAAATCTTCAATTTTGCTAATAATTTGTACACAAAAATGTCAACTGTAGTCTGAATTGAAGAATCCTATTTTGTAAAAATATATAATAAAAATCTCCAATTTTGCTAATAATTTGGAAATACACAAAAATGTCAACTGTAGTCTAAATTGAAGAATCATATTTTGTAAAAATATATAATAAAAATCTTCAATTTTGCTAATAATTTGGAAATACGCAAAAATGTCAACTGTAGTCTAAATTGAAGAATCATATTTTGTAAAAATATATAATAAAAATCTTAAATTTTGCTAATAATTTGTCCACGTCTGTAGTGTGCATCATCTTCTGAAGTCTGTTAACGTTCCGCGCTATCTTTCGATTTCCCGTTATTGTCTAGGCGGGGTGTGTTCATTATTGATAATGTTGGTGTGTGTTCTGAAATTAACTTCTTCAGAGTGTTAAAAGAATGTAATCAGGAATGAAAAGTAAAGCTTTATTTCGAATCCCAAACATGCTTATAATCTCAACCATGCTCACAATAACGATTC